>NC_090647.1:16063425-16250150 GCF_040937935.1 Hyperolius riggenbachi | reverse complement strand
AGCAATTTCAGGCCAGCAATTTCAGGCCAGCAATTTCAGGCCAGCAATTTCAGGCCAGCTTCAGTTGGTATAGTGGATAGTGTGCTTGTCCACCATACAGTGAGACCCAGGTTCGAATCCCAGCCAATGTGAGTTGGCTTTTATGCTACAAATCCTTAAAGGGAACCTAAACGGAGAAGGATATGGATTTTTCCTTTTAAAATAATACCAGTTGCCTGAATCGCCTGCTGATCCTGTGTCTCTAATACTTTTAGCCACAGCCCCTGAACAAGCATGCAGATCAGGTGCTCTGACTGAAGTCAGACTGGATTAGCTGCATGCTTGTTTCAGGGTGTGATTCAGCCACTATTGCAGTCACAAAGATCAGCTGGACTGCCAGGCAACTGGTATTGTTTACAGGAAACAGCCATATCACTCTCAGTTAAGGTTCCCTTTAAAGGAGAACTGTAGTGAAAGGTATATGGAGGCTACCATATTGATTTCCTTTTAAGCAATACCAGTTACCTGGCTATCCTGCAGATCCTCTGCCTCCAATACTTTTAGCCCTAGACCCTGAACAAGCATGCAGCAGATCTGGTGTTTGACATTTTTGTAAGATCTGACAAGATTAGCTGCATGCTTGTTTCTGGTGGGATTCACACGACAGTGGCTGGATAGTGTACTGGTTAAGGGTTCTGCCTTTGACATGGGAGACCAGGGTTCGAATCCTGGCTAGGTCAAGTACCTATTCAGTAAGGAGTTCAAAGCAAGACTCCCTAACACTGCAGGGTGGCCTCTTGAGTGCGTCCCTGTGGCTGCAGCTCTTGAGCGCTTTGAGTCTGACAGGAGAAAAGCGCTATACAAATGTTTGGATTATAATTATTATTATTACTGCAGCCAAATAGATCAGCAGGGCTGCCAGGCAACTGGTATAGCTTAAAAGGAAATCAATATGGCAGCCTCCATATACCTCTCACTACAGTTCTCCTTTAAGCAACCTAATGGTTCTATTGCATTGAGCATTAATGGTACATTTTACGGTAGCTTCACTTACTACTGTAGTGGTACAGTGCTTAGGGTGATGCACTGACGTGTCCACCATGCAGTGTGATCTGGGTTCGATTCCCAGCTATGGTATGATATATACTGGCTTTTAAAAAAGTATAATTCCCTGCCAGAAGACACCCTCCTCCCGGAGGGAGGAGGGAATAGGTTGAAGGGTTGGAGGGTTGGAGGGTTGGAGGGTTGGAGGGTTGGAGGGTTGGAGGGTTGGAGGGTTGGAGGGTTGGAGGGTTGGAGGGTTGGAGGGTTGGAGGGTTGGAGGGTTGGAGGGTTGGAGGGTTGGAGGGTTGGAGGGTTGGAGGGAGGCCAATTAAAATCTCACTAGCAGAGAGTGTAGCAGCTGTCCCATAACTAATTAGTGTAGGCAGACAACTGAGTCAAATGGTATAAAGGACCTAGCTTGAAGGGAGGGTGGGCGGGTCCTCAAGCAGTGTGTTTGACCATAACATGTCTGCTGACAGTGAAATGGAGGGTAAAAATTTTGTTTTTTGATGCGAACTGGGCGAAGCGAACTTCCGCAAACGTTCGCCTGCGGGAGGCGAACGCGAACCACCGAAGTTCGCCAGGAACCGTTCGCCAGCGAACCGTTCGGCCCAACTCTACTGTGTAACAATGAACTCTAGTTCTAAAACAAGATAAGGGGGGCACACTCAGGGGAGCACTGGGACCATTTGGCCTGGGGGGGAAAACAAATCCTAGAGGCCTTTTCAGGTCATGGTAGCCCCATTTATGTACACACACACACACTTTCTCATATAGGATACACAAGACTATTCTTTACCTCAAAAATAATATTATGTGATTAGGCCACAGAGCTGGACTGTGAGGCAATATCCCTTTGGAAAACACTACGCTTTCACAGATTGGGAGGGGGGGGGGGGAGGGGGAGAGTGCTTGATATTAGTTACAGGGGGTGGGTAGGTTTTTGGTTTGGGTATAAAATACAAAATGAAAGCACTAATCAGCATCACATTTTAGATTAATTTAGTTGCTTTTGAAGCATGCCCCCCCCCCTCCCACAACCTCTTCTGCCAACTCCAGTTGTATCCTGGCAGTGACCCCCTCTCCTCCATTCTCTCTGTGTCTCCCTACTCCTCCTCTGCTTGGAAGGATGATGTGGTGGCTGGCTGCGTGCAGCTAGGATCTTCCAGAGCTGGATTAACACCATACAGAGCAATGAATTTGGGCCTCACCACAGCCTCCCAGTTTATCGGTTAAAAGGGTGCTCAGACAAGTAAGAAGATTTCAGTCCAATGAGAAGTGGAAGCCCACAATTCATCATACTGCCGCAAAGGCAATCTGTCTTTAAACTCTAGGCCACATTACCAATACTGGAAAGCGATGTGGTCTCATATACCAGAATTGAATAGACATTATACCACTAAATACAATATTTAAGTAGCCATTTGCCCTAAGAAAAAAAAAAAATAGCCAGGTCATGTGTCTCCTTTATACAAAAATTAAGTAGCCATGTTCCTCCAGATACAACCGCTAGGTAGCCATGAGCCACCAGATAAAATATGAAAGTAGTCATGTGCCCCTGGATATCACTATTAGGTAACCAGATGTGCCTCCAGCCTCCCAGTTTGCAGTACTGGGTATCCTGTGGTTGCCCCAGATAGCAGTATTAGGAAGCCTTGAATGATCACCCTTACCAGATAATATTGAGTAGCTACTTGTGCCCCTGCCTAGATAAATTATCACAATCAATTGCAATTTTTCAAACCAATTTTCCAAACATGTTTTTAAAGTGAATGTTTACCGATTCTAAAAACAAAAAGTCGGATACTCACCTAAGGAGAGGGAAGGCTCGGTCCTGATGATCCTTCCCTCTCCTCTCCCGGTGCCCGGTCCCGCGCAGGATCCCCGTAGCAGTATTCGACCAGTTCGGTCAAATACTGCCACTTCCGCATGCCTTCTGGAGCTTTCGGAAGCCTTCGGGAGCACTCGGGCTCCCGATGACGCGGCCGCTCCATACTACGCATGCGCGAGCGCCCTCTATGACGCGCTCGCGCGTACGTAGTATGGAGCGGCCCGTCTTCGGAAGCCCGAGTGCTCCCGAAGGCTTCCGAAGTCCCTGCGGCGGCGGACGCGAACGGGGGAGCTAGCGCAGCACCGAGGGCACCGGGAGAGGAGAGGGAAGGCTCATTAGGACCGAGCCTTCCCTCTCCTTAGGTGAGTATTCGACTTTTTGTTTTTAGAAACGGTACCCATTGGCTTTAAAACTACCGGTATAGTGCAATTTTGCAGATTTCCTTCATGTGTAATCCCTCAGAAAATGCTGCATGCTGCAATGGGATCAATGTCATAGGGTTTATAGTACATTGTACTAGAGCTTTGCCAACCGCTGGCTAATTGCCAGTGATCAGCAACCTTCCCGTTAGAGTGAACTAGCTCTTACATTAATCTCACCCTTTCCTCTGCCTAACACTAACCCTCGCCCCTGTCATCTGCCTAATACTACCCCCCCCCCCCCCCCCCCCCCCCCGTCTAAAGGTTTCCATTAATGGTACCGTGTTTTCATCAGATGCGATTTTCAATGCAATTTTTACAATCAAAAGTAATTGAAAGGTAATTTTCAATTGTTCTCATGAACAGGTTGATTAGGGCATTTTCTCTCTTCCAATTCGATCATAAGATCCAACATTCGGATCGACAACATTTTCTGGTCTAATGGACGATAGATTCGTTTTACAATTTGATCTTAAAAACATCCAAGATCGCATCTGATGAAAAAAATTATACCATTAATGGCCACCTTTACACTAATCTTCCCTCTCCTTTGCCCATCACTAACCTACCATCTCCTCTGCCTAATAGTTGCCTCTAACTATCCAATCTGTCGGAAAATTGATTGTTTCTGATTGCTGCTATGCTTGATCATGCACACTAGCGAACAAAAACGCACTGGCCAATCTGATCAGAATAGTGGGATTGATATTTTTTTCTGATCAATCCCATTAATCTGATCAGCCTGCACGGTTTTGTTCATTAGTATGCACAGTCGATCATTTCTAATTGATTATAGTGATTATATAATTATAAAACTCCCCGACACATAAAATTGCACAGCATGTAAAATCCCCATAAACTACCAACAGGTGCAGGCAATGTATGGTGGGCGACGTGTACATTAAAATGTGCAGTAAATGCACAATGTTAATAGAAGTGTGACCCCTCCCTTTAGTTAAGTACACACATGCAAGAATTGTCTCCCTTTGGGGATTGGGAAACAATCCTTCGGGCAACAATTTGGGCAACGATGCTGTACAGACACATCTCGAGCCTTGAGGCTAGCGATGTGTTTTGTTGCTATGGAGGGGGGCAGAAGGACAGTGTTTGTGAACGATTGAGTGGCTCCAATCAGTTGCTGGGGGGATGGGGGGATAGCATTGTGATTGGTAATGCTCGGGCATCAGCAATATCCATCATCAGCCTCTGTACACACATGATAATGGTTACTGCATGTGTGCGTAGCTTTACTGTGTGTCAAGCACATAGGACCTAACAGAGAGTGAATGAGTAAGGGCCTGTTCTCAGCTGAGCGGGAATCGCGCGATTCCCGCTCACGGCAAACCACTAGCGGTTCTGCAAGAACCTCTACACAATGTAGCGAGTGGCAGTGTTCTCAGTTCTTAGCGATAACTGCAACCGCGCTGCATGCAGCGGTTTGCCGGCGACGAGCGTTCCGCGATTAGCGATCGTGATTAGCGTGCATAGCACGCTAATCGCGATTGCTCCAAAACCGCTGCAGTGTCCGGTGACTTTTCCGTGCTAATCGCGGGAAAATCACTCCCGAAAAACGCCGGCGGTAATCGCCGGCGTTCTGCGATTTTAAGTGTGAACGGGCCCTAAGTGAGCGTATGTTTGTATAGAGTGTGTATATGTAGTGTGTTTGTAGAGTCTGAAAAACAGAAGCTGGCAGCTTGTAAGGTGTACACAAACACATCCCTGCTGTTGCTGGAAACCTGGCTGGAGAGTTTTAGGGCTGGTTCACATTAGCGTTTTTTTCCGCAACGTAAATGGAACGTATACTGTACAAACGGACGGATGTGAATGGATCCAATGTTAACCTATGGATCCATTCACATCTGTCCGTTGGTGCGGATACGTTCCGTACATTCCGGCCCCCAAAATTGCAACAGGCCCTAATTTTCCGGACCGTTCTGCCCTGCGGAACGGAGCCGGAAAAAAAATGCAGCAACATTGCGGGCAATGGGAAACAGAACGTTTCCTCACACTAGTGAAGAAACGGACCGTTCCACGGGGGATGGGGGCATGTGCCGATGGGAACCTGAGCGACGGGAGGGTGAGGGGAGGGTGCAGTAGCCGGACGGGTGGGCTAGGGATTCTTTACACATACCTAGTCTTGCGCATCAGCCGGCGGTAGAAGCTTCCGTCTTCTTGTCACATGACGCGCTGTGTAATTATAGCGGAAGAAGAGGAAGCCTCTACCGCCGGCTGCTGCTCAAGATAAGGTATGTATTTGCTCAGTGAAAACGGATCCGATCAATCATTGATCAGATCCGTTTTCACAATGTGAATGGCCACTCCGTGAGCCATCCGGATCCGGTGATGCGGACTCCGGATCCACTCACCGGATCCGGTTTGGCCCAAAACGCAAATGTGAACCGACCCTTACTGACTTCTGCCAACCACTGTGTAGCAGATAGCAAATCGCCTCCAGCCCTCTTCTCACACATTGATTTATCTTCAGCAGCCCTCTCACTATTCCATCTTTATCAGAGGGGGAGTGGGATTGAGACAGGCCTGGCTAGAATAAGCACATGCCACTGCAGGCCCGGGTCAAGTCTTCAGGTCAGGCAGAGACTGCATGCTGAGCTTTGTGTTATCTCTGCTGCAGGGAGATCACTATCTGTGCTGTGATCTCCTTACCATTCCATGCAGACATTGTGATTGCTCAAGTCACTGTAGCCAATACAGCAGTCACACAAGAGGAATCTGCAAGGCCTGTAGAGGGAGCCTGAAAGTCTGATCAACTGCAGCCAGCCAATAGCAGAAGAGCCCTGACTCATGGGCAGCAACAGCCACGATACTCTTATGGCCCGTACTCACGGGCTGCAGAAGTGGCCTGTCGCCAGCACACGTGAGCGTGTGGGCGACAGGCCGGCGACAGCTCCTCGCCAGGTCCCTCCGCGTACACACGCGGAAGAGGGACCAGCGGCGAGACGGAAGCTGTCGCCGACGTTCCTCCTCCCCCCGCCGGAAGCTCCATTTACCACAATGGAGGTTGCTGTCGCTAGTCCGCGTACTCACGCGGACTAGCGACAGTTGCGGGGGAGGTGCGGCGGCGACTGTCGCCATGCGATTGAAACTTTCAATCGCATGGCGACATGAGCGACGGGCGACAGTTCGGGGTGCGCGCGCGTGCGACGGCCCATACTCACGGGCAACCTGTCGCCGCAACACGCGCGCGCCGCGTGTTGAGGCGACAAAAGTCCCTCGTGAGTATGGGCCATTAGCCACCCAACCCCCCGGGCCTGTCCGCGCCTGGGCACACTCTGAAAACACATAACTCCTGCAGAGATGCTTGAGCTATTCCTGCAGGGGTCCTGTGTCTGTGAAACTACAATAAATAACTGCCGAGGAGCTCAGCCTGAGGTCGGCAGTTATTATAACAGCTTTAACTGCAACTCCTAATGGCAATGGATTACACAACTGAAAACTAGGTAGGCAGGAGTTCTGTTTGAGAAATGCAAGTAAAAAAAAAACCACCCCTATCAAATGGATTAGCCTCCCAGCCCGTCACCCGTCACTGATTACATTACATGTTGTATTGAGGAAACCATTCATTTTTTTGAAAAACTTTTTACACTATTTTAGAAGGATGTTTAATAGTTTATGCATAAACCCCTTTTCATTTTTTTCATCATTCGCGAAAGAACCCCTTTAAACAAAGAGGGGTCTAGGGGTTAGGGATAGGGAGAGATCTGTGTGAGCCTACAGTTTGGTATAATTACAGTAAAATATCTGTAAAACCTACCATTGCATTGCTATGCTTAATACAAGTGTAAATATCGTTTTTGTTATAGACGATATTTGACGTTTCTTTTCAGAATTCGTTTGTTGTTATAGACGGTATTTTGCCATTTCATTTCCATTTATTTAACCTATTTAGCACTAAATTTTCGTTTACAACCCCTTAAAAGATAACTATGGTTTTGCATTAAAACTTAAAATTTCGGCTATACCCCGCGCCCTTTTTTCCAGGCGCCCTTTTTTGATACACGCATACTGGGCACTATACTAGCTATACTGGGGCACTACCTACCTATACTGGGCACTATACTAGCTATACTGGGCACTATACTAGCTATACTGGGCACTATACTAGCTATACTGGGGCACTATACTAGCTATACTGGGCACTATACTAGCTATACTGGGCACTATACTAGCTATACTGGGGCACTACCTACTTATACTGGGCACTATACTAGCTATACTGGGCACTATACTAGCTATACTGGGGCACTACCTACCTATACTGGGCACTATACTAGCTATACTGGGCACTATACTAGCTATACTGGGGCACTACCTACCTATACTGGGCACTATACTAGCTATACTGGGCACTATACTAGCTATACTGGGCACTATACTAGCTATACTTTATACTGGGCACTATACTAGCTATACTGGGGTACTACCTACCTATACTGGGCACTATACTAGCTATACTGGGGCACTACCTACCTATACTGGGCACTATACTAGCTATACTGGGGCGCTATAATAATAATAATAGCAGTATTTGTATAGCGCCTTTCTCCTGTCGGACTCAAAGCACTTGCGAGGCAGCCACTAGAGCACACTCAGTAGGCAGTAGCAGTGTTAGGGAGACTTGCCCAAGAAACTCCTTACTGAAATAGGTGCTGGCTTACTGAACAGGCAAAGCCGAGATTTGAAACCAGGTCTCCTGTGTCAGAGGCAGAGCCCTTAACCATTACACTATCCAGCCACTGACTCACTATACTAGCTATACTGAGGCACTATACTGGGGCACTATACTAGCTATACTGGGGCACTACCTACCCATACTGGGCACTATACTAGCTATACTGGGGCACTATACTGGGGTAACTATACTAGCCATACTGGGGTAACTATACTAGCCATACTGGGGCAACTAAACTCCCTATACTGGGGCAACTATGCTAGCTATGCCGCCACACTCCAGCGCTGCGCACGACACTGTCCACATGTTCAGATAACAACCCCCCCCACACCACCACCTCCCCCCCCCCCCCCCCCCTTCCTCGGTCCCCAGAGAAAAATTTCGTCAGAGAGTGGTCCCCGGGCCGGAAAAGGTTGGAGACTGTAGACTATGAACCTAGATCAGTGTAGTGCCGCACTGTTAATAGCAGTACTCCAAAGGCAATAATTAACCAATAATGAGTGGAGTATTATGCCTGGAAATTACCAATTCATCCCAACAAGACCAAATATGATCAAAATATCGCTTTTTATTATGAGCGGAGCAAATTCTTTCAACCCTCTTATTTTCTTGACTTTGGCTTGTTTCACACCAGGACGTTGCGTTTTAGGGGACGTTATGGTCGCATAACGTGCCCCTAACACAACGCCTGGTGCTCCCTGCTTTGGACGTCAGAGTGAGCCGCGTTGTGCAGCTCACTCTGGCGTCCGTGATGCCGTGATGCGTACTCTTGGACGCATGCGGCATCACGTGGTCCCGCCGGCCAATCGCCGCACAGAGCGGCCGCTCCAGGAAGTAAACACTGCACGTCACTGAGGGCAGTGAATATTAATTAGCCATGTGCCCGGCCGCTCTCCGCTCCTCCCTAATGTTACTGAGCATGTGCAAGCAGTCTAACGCGGCTCTGCCGCTTACAAAGTACTGCATGCAGTACGTTGACTTATGGCGCAGCGTTACAATGTAACGCAACGTGGGCACTGTGAACAGCCCATTGATTTATCATTACTGTGCGGTGGGCTGCGTTACAGGCTGCACTAACGTGCGCCTGTAACGTCCCACTGTGAAACCAGCCTTAAGGAGGAACTCCAGTGAAAATAATGTAATAAAAAAGTGCTTCATTTTTACAATAATTATGTATACATGATTTAGTCAGTGTTTGCCCAATGCAAAAGTTTTTGTCTCCCTGATTTACATTCTGACATTTATCACATGGTGACATTTTTACTGCTGGCAGGTGATGTAGCTGCTGCTTGCTTTTCCACAATGCAGCAAGGTTCACAGACAGGACCATGGTCCTCACAGTTTCTTGTGGGAGGGGTTTCACCACACTATCAGTCATACAGCGCCCCCTGATGATCCGTTTGAGAACAGGAATAGATTTCTCATGTAAAAGGGGGTATCAACTCCTGATTGGGATGAAGTTAAATTCTTGGTTACGGTTTCTCTTTAAGCTATCCATTGTTTGAGACTGGGGGCCATTTGTGGGCAGTATGTTGGCATAGTGGTTCGAATCCCAGGAAGGGCATTATCTGCAAGGAGTTTGTATGTTCACCTTGTGTCTGCAGGGTCTTCCTCCACGCACGCTGGTTTCCTTCTACATCCCAAAAACATACAGATAAGTTAATTGTCTCTCCCCTAAATTGACCCTAGTCTACAATGGACATATGACTATGATAGGATTAGAGTGTGAGCTCCTCTGAGGACAGTCAGTGACATGACTATGTACTCTGTACAGCGCTGCAGAAGATGTCAGTGCTATATAAATACATAATAATAATATGGTAGAACATTACACTATGACCATGGTAGGATTAGACTGTGAGCTCCTCTGAGGACAGTCAGTGACATGACTATGTACTCTGTAATGTGCTGCAGAAGATGTCAGTGCTATATAAATACATAATAATAATAATATGGTAGGACATTAGGCTATGACTATGGTAGGATTAAATTGTAAGCTCCTCTGAGGACAGTCAGTGACATGACTATGTACTCTGTAATGTGCTGCAGAAGATGTCAGTGCTATATAAATACATAATAATAATATGGTAGGACATTAGACTATGACTATGGTAGGATTAGAGTGTGAGCTCCTCTGAGGACAGTCAGTGACATGACTATGTACTCTGTAATGTGCTGCAGAAGATGTCAGTGCTATATAAATACATAATAATATGGTAGGACATTAGACTATGACTATGGTAGGATTAGAGTGTGAGCTCCTCTGAGGACAGTCAGTGACAAGACTATATAATCTGTAATGTGCTGCAGAAGATGTCAGTGATATATAAATACATAATAATATTATGGTAGAACATTACACTATGACTATGGTAGGATTAGATTGTGAGCTCCTCTGAGGACAGTCAGTGACATGACTATTTACTCAGTAATGTGCTGCAGGAGATGTCAGTGCTATATAAATCTATATATATAAAATCGGATGTATGTATGTATGTGTGTGTGTGTGTATGTGTGTGTGTGTGTGTGTGTATGTGTCGCGATCACGCGAAAACGGCTTGACCGATTTGAACGAAACTTGGTACACAGATCCCTTACTACCTGGGATGATATGTTCTGGGGGTCTCGCGGCCCCCCTGCACACCTGGGCGGAGCTACAAACAGCAAATCAGATTCCACCCATTCAAGTCAATGGAAAAAATGTAAAAGGCTGCCATTCTCACAGTAATCAAGCCAGAGTCCCCACACAGGGCACAGTTGGTCACTTGGTGACCGAGGTTACAAATCCAGGAAAAGTGGGTGGATCATAAAACAGCCAATCAAATTTCAGCCGTTCATTTTAAATGGGAAAATGTAAACTGCAGCCATTCTTAGACGGTTAATCACAGAGTTCTCAAACTTGCCACACAGTTGGTCACTGGGTGAATGCGATTACGATTCAAGAAAGTGGGTGGAGCCTACAACAGCCAATCAAAATTCACCTATTGATTTTCAAGGGGAATATTTAAACTGCTGCTATTCTTACACTTTTAATTGCAGAGGCTTCAAACTTGCTACAGCCGGTCATTGGGTGACTGGGGTCCAAATTCACTAAAGGGGCGGGGCCACATACAGCCAATCAGATTTCCTTGGTGGATAAACTGCTTCCATTCACACATTTTTGATGCCAGGAACCTGACAGCTCACACACTTGGTCATTGAGTGACTGTGTGTCAAGGTTACAAAAAGTGGGCGGAGCCAAAACAACTTTTACTGGGAAAATATAAACTGCAGCCATTCTTACACCGTTAATGGCAGGGTTCTCAAACTTTGCACAGTTGGTCATTGGGTGACAGATTAAGATTTTGGAAGGTGGGTGGAGCCTACAACAGCCAATAAAAATTCCCCATTTGATTTTCAAAGGGAATATTTCATCTGCTACCATTCTCTTATACTGGTAAAAGCAGATGCCTCAAACCTGGTACAGTTGGTCACTGGGTGACTGGGGCCCAAATTCAGGAAGGGGGCAGAGCCACAAACAGCCAGATTTGTTTATTTTTCAATGGGAATATACAAAGTATTGATACCAAGGAACCCAAAGCTGATAAACTTGATAATTGAGTGACTGTATGTCAAGGTTAGAAAAAGTGGGCGCTGCCAACAACTTCATTTTTTACATTGCAGGGTTCTCATACTTTACACAATTGGCCACTGGGTGACTGGGATGAACATTCAGAAATGTGGGTACAACAGCCAATCAAAATGTACCTATTGATTTTCAAGGGGAATATTCACATTGCTACCATTCTTACACTGTTAGTGGCAGAGGCCTCAAACCTGATACAGTCAGTCATTGGGTGACTGGGGTCCAAATGCACTAAAGGGGTGGAGCCACAAACAGCCAATCAGATTTGTTAGATTGATTTCAGCCATTCTGTTATTGGCAGGGTTCTCAAACGTGACACAGTTGGCCACTGGGTGGCTGGGACTAATGTTCAGAAAAGTGGGTGGAGCCTACAGCAGCCAATCAAAATTCACCTTTTGATTTTCAAGGGGAATATTTACATTGCTGCCATTCATACACTCTTAATAGCAGAGGCCTAACATTTGCTACAGTCAGTCACTGAGAGACTGGGATTTAAATTCTGAAGGGAGCGGGCCAAAAACAGCCAATCAGATTTGTTTAATTTCAAAGGTAAAATGCAACTTATTGATGCCAAAGACCCCAAAGCTCATAAACTTGGTCATTAAGTGACTGTATGTCAAGATTAGAAGTAGTGGGCGGAGCCAAAAACAACTAACTTTTTACATGGGAAAATGTAAACTGCAGCTTTTCTTACACTGTTAATGGCCGGGTCCTCAAACTTCACACACTTGGTCACTGTGTGACTTGGATTAATATTCGGAAAAGTAGGTGGAGCCTACAAGAGCCAATCAAAATTCACCTATTGATTTTCAAGGGAAATATTGAAACTGCAGCCATTCTCACACTGTTAATAGCAGAGGCCTCAAACCTGCTACAGTCGGTTGTTAAGTGTTTGGGGTTCAAATTCAGTAAAGGGGCGGAGCCAAAAAGAAACAGATTTCTTTGCTGGATAAACTGCTTCCATTAGCACAATTTTCATGCCAGGAACCCAAAAGCTCACAAACTTGGTCATTGAGTAGTGACTGTGTCAAGGTTATAAAAAGTGGGTGGAGTTAAAAACAGATTTTTCTGGGAAATTGTAAACTGCAGCCCTTCTTCACTGTTAATGGCAGGGTTCTCAAACTTAGCATAGCTGGTTACTGGGTGACTGGGATTAATATTCAGAAAAGTGGGTGGAGCCTAAAAATGCCAATCAAAAATCACATGTCACTTTTCAAGGAGAATATTAAAATTGCTTCCATTCTTGCACTGTTAATGGCACAAGCCTCAAACCTGGTAGAGTTGGTCATTGGGTCACTGAGGTTCAAATTCAAAAAAGGGGACAGAGCCACAAACAGTGAATCAGATTTGTTTCATTTCATGGGAAAGTACAAATTATCGATGCCAAGGACCCCAAAGCTCACAAAATTGGTCATTGAGTGACTGTGTGTCCAGGTTACAAAAAGTGGGCGGAACCAAAACCAAATTTCACTGGGAAAATATAAACTGCAGCCATTCTTACACTGTTAATGGCAGGGTTCTCAAACTTTGCCCAGATGGTCACTGGGTGACTGAGATTAATATTCAGGGAAGTGGGTGGAGCCTATAGTAGCCAATCAAAATTCACCTGTTGATTTTCAAGTGGAATATTTAAATTGCTGCCATTTTTACACTGTTAATAGCAGATGCCTCAAACCTGCTACAGTTGGTCATTGGGTGACTGGGGTTTGAATGCTGGAGAGGGGTGCTGCCACAAACAGCCTATCTGATTTGTTTCATTTCTATGGGAATATGCAAATTATTGATGACAAGGACCCCAAAGCTCACAAACTTGGTCATTGAGTGTTTGTGCATTAGGGTTAGAAAGTGGCCGGAGCCAACACCAGTCAAATACATTCCCGGGCAACGCCGGATCATCAGTGGGTGGAGACAAATACACATTTCACTGGGAAAATGTAAACTGCAGCCATTCTTACACTGTTAATGGCAGGGTTTTTAAACTTTGCACAGTTGGTTACTGGGATTAATATTCAGAAAAGTGGGTGGAGCCTACAAAAGTGAATCAAACTTCATCTGTTGCTTTTCAAGGGGAATATTTAATTGCTACCATTCTTGAACTGTTAATGGCACAGCCCTCAAACCTGGTACAGTTGGTTATTGTGTGACTGGGGTTCAAATTCAGAAAAGGGGTGGAGCCACACACAGCCAATCAGATTTGTTTCATTTCAAAGCAGATTATTGATACCAAAGACCGCAAAGCTCACAAAACTTGGTCAGTGAGTAATTATGTGTTAGGGTTAGAAAAAGTAGGCGGAGCCAACACCAGCCAAATACATACCCGGGCAACGCCGGGCAATCAGCTAGTACATAATAATAATATGGTAGGACATTACACTATGACTATGGTAGGATTAGAGTGTGAGCTCCTCTGAGGACAGTCAGTGACATGACTATTTACTCTGTAATGTGCTGCAGGAGATGTCAGTGCTATATAAATACATAATAATAATAATATGGTAGGACATTAGACTATGACTATGGTAGGATTAGATTGTAAGCTCCTCTGAGGACAGTCAGTGACATGACTATGTACTCTGTAATGTGCTGCAGAAGATGTCACTGCTATATAAATACATAATAATAATATGGTAGGACATTAGACTATGACTATGGTAGGATTAGAGTGTGAGCTCCTCTGAGGACAGTCAGTGACATGACTATGCACTCTGTAAAGTGCTGCAGAAGATGTCAGTGCTATATAAATACATAATAATAATATGGTAGGACATTAGACTATGACTATGGTAGGATTAGATTGTAAGCTCCTCTGAGGGCAGTCAGTGACATGACTATGTACTCTGTAATGTGCTGCAGGAGATGTCAGTGCTATATAAATACATAATAATAATATGGTAGGACATTAGACTATGACTATGGTAGGATTAGATTGTAAGCTCCTCTGAGGACAGTCAGTGACATGACTATGTACTCTGTAATGTGCTGCAGAAGATGTCAGTGCTATATAAATACATAATAATAATATGGTAGGACATTACACTATGACTATGGTAGGATTAGAGTGTGAGCTCCTCTGAGGACAGTCAGTGACATGACTATGTACTCTGTAATGTGCTGCAGAAGATGTCACTGCTATATAAATACATAATAATAATATGGTAGGACATTACACTATGACTATGGTAGGATTAGAGTGTGAGCTCCTCTGAGGACAGTCAGTGACATGACTATGTACTCTGTAATGTGCTGCAGAAGATGTCAGTGCTATATAAATACATAATAATAATATGGTAGGACATTAGACTATGACTATGGTAGGATTAGAGTGTGAGCTCCTCTGAGGACAGTCAGTGACATGATTATGTACTCTGTAATGTGCTGCAGAAGATGTCAGTGCTATATAAATACATAATAGTAATATGGTAGGACATTACACTATGACTGTGGTAGGATTAGATTGTGAGCTCCTCTGAGGACAGTCAGTGACATAACTATGTACTCTGTAATGTGCTGCAGAAGATGTCAGTGCTATATAAATACATAATAATAATAATATGGTAAGACATTAGACTATGACTATGGTAGGATTAGATTGTGAGCTCCTCTGAGGACAGTCAGTGATATGACTATGTACTCTGTAATGTGCTGCAGAAGATGTCAGTGCTATATAAATACATAATAATAATATGGTAGGACATTAGACTATGACTATGGTAGGATTAGAGTGTGAGCTCCTCTGAGGGCAGTCAGTGACATTAGAATATGACTATAGTTGGTAGGATTAGATTCAAGGATTTATACTTGTTCCGCCCCTAGGCCACGCAAATTGGAGCGATAAAACGAGAAAGAACATGAGAACACCCAATGCAGCATGTACCGGATTGATGTGGGTAATGAGAGGCAAGTCTGTAAAGTAATACTCACATACATGGGTTACCACTCAGGCAACCACTGTAGATGCAGGTGGGGATATTAGACCTGTCCTCACTCGGGATTAAGAAGTCGCTCTCTGTAGATCTGGAAACAAGGGGTTAGCACCCCTCCACCATGGGTGGACTCCAACAATGTGGAAATGAACAGAGGTGCCAAAAGGATAAAAGTAGCTAAAACTTAAAAAAAAAAAGCAGGGGGCAGTGGTGGACTTACCTCCTCCAAGCAGAGGCGCTAGGCTGAGTCAGAGACACTTGTTGCTGTATGCACCATCCCTATTGCCTGATGAAGCGAGGCCACACCTGCAAAACAGCGTCCAGTGAAAAATGGCGCCGGTTAAATAATGGCGCCCCCTTCTGCCCGATATTTGTTTAAAACGTTATTTATCGTTTTAATGGTGCAGACCTTGTGAACGTAATTTATCGTTTTAAAACCTGCTTTTTTTGTCCTGCCTGAATGATATTTATCGTTTTAACCCCTGCTTTGCTGCCGTTTGGAAAATGTCTGCCTGCCGACTTTAACATTTAATAGCACAGCCCCCTTAACAGATAGAAACACCAAATTTGCAGGGAATGTTAAGAAGAACAGTGGGAACAAGAGGAAACATTTTTTTTCAAAAAGACCTTATAATTTTTGAGAAATTCGATTTTAAAATTCTCCTTCTGACCGTGGGAAAATTAAACACCCGCCCCCGCCGACTTTAGCGGTTAATAGCAAAGCCCCTTTAAATGCCAGAAACACCAAATTTGCAGGGAATGTTAAGAAGAACAGTGGGAACAAGAGGAAAAAAAATCAAAAAGACCTTTATACTCAAAGAAAAAAAACGATACATTTAAATGCCGCTGGTCAGCATGTGGGAAATATTTCCCAACAGTTAATAGCAAAGGCCCCTTACATCCTAGCAACACCAAATTTGCAGGATATGTTAAATACTGGAATGCAATTAACAAGCTGACACATCATTGCATTCCAGCGGTTCTGGAGGTGTGTTTAGCTTCTAAGGGTACAATGGTTAATTTGCATATATTCAGCAGTGTTGCTCTGGGAGACATCTCAAGCTCACTCCAACCTGAATTATCGCAAATTCTTTCTGTTTTAGGAAAGCAAACTTTTGTTTTTTTTAACATCTTAGTAAGGGGGCTGTTAGGACTATTGTAGTCCCTTACACACTCCAATGAGTTCTGGGTCACCATGAGCTTGCTGGTTAGTCTGTACCTCTCGGTGTTACAAGCCCTACTGCATAGAGCCAAATTAATCCATGCCATGCACTGATGAGGATCAAACAATCTGAAACAGTCTGTATGCATGTTGGATTATTATGGTTCTGTACAAATTGACAAGCTGACACATCATTGCATTCCAGTGGTTCTGGAGGTGTGTTTAGCTTCTAAGGGTAGAATGGTTAATTTGCATATATTCAGCAGTCATGCACTGGGAGACATCTCAAGCTCACTCCAACCTGAATTATCGCAAATTCTTTCTGTTTTAAGAAAGCAAACTTTTGTTTTTCTTAACATCTTAGTAAGGGGGCTTTTAGGACCATTGTAGTCCCTTACACACTCCAATGAGTTCTGGGTCACCGTGAGCTTGCTGGTTAGTCTGTACCTCTCTCAATTAAGTTGATTGAAGATCTTCGCCGCCCCCCACATAGCAGAGAATGCATCCTGTGGGACGCATAGCTGCCGGCTCCCGCTGTCCTCCCTGCCTCCTGGCATGGGAACCAGTGCTGGGCCGAAATTACGCATTAGCGTAATTACGCATCGTAATTCACTACAAATGCACCGTAAGCGTTACGTGTAAGGTTACGGTATTACGCGTAATGAATTACGCGTAGACCGTGTGTTACGTTTTACGCGTAACAAATTACGCGTAAGACAGTAAACTCCCATTGAAATTACACAGTCTGCCGTAATCGCGTAATATTACGCTCCCGTATAATATAAAAAAGCCGCCGACTTTAAGGGTTAATAGCAAAGCCCCCTTAAGTGCTAAGAGCCTCAAATTTGGAGAATATATTAAGGAGATCAGAAGGAATAAGAGGAAAAAAAATTTTTTCAAAAAGACTTTATAGTTTTTGAGAAAATCGATGTTAAAGTTTCAAAGGAAAAATAGATACATTTAAAAACCCGCCGACTTTAATGGTTAATAGCAAAGCCTGCTTAAAGTTTAGGAACACCAAATTTACAGGGTATATTAAGGGGATCAGTGGGAATAAGAGGAAAATTTTTTTTTCAAAAAGACCTTATAGTTTTTGAGAAAATCGATTTTTAAGTTTCAAGGGCAAAAATGTCTTTTAAATGCGGAAAATGTCAGGTTTTTTTTGCACAGGTAACAATAGTGTTTTATTTTCATAGATTCCCCCAAGTGGGAAGAGTTTTACTTACTTCGTTCTGAGTGTGGGAAATATTAAAAAAAAAACGACGTGGGGTCCCCCCTCCCAGACCTCTTTAACCCCTTGTCCCCCATGCAGACTGGGATAGCCAGAATGCGGAGCACCGGCCGCGTGGGGCTCCGCACCCTGACTATACCAGCCCGCATGGTCCATGGATTGGGGGGTCTCGGAAGGGGAGGGGCAGCCAAGCTTTCCCCTCCCCCTCCGAGCCCTTGTCCAATCCAAGGACAAGGGGCTCTTCTCCACCTCCGATGGGCGGTGGAGGTGGAGGCCGCGATTTCATGGAGGGGAGGTTCATGGTGGCATCTGGGAGTCCCCTTTAAAAAGGGGTCCCCCAGATGCCCACCCCCCCTCCCAGGAGAAATGAGTATAGAGGTACTTGTACCCCTTACCCATTTCCTTTAAGAGTTAAAAGTAAATAAACACACAGACACTTTGAAAAAGTATTTTAATTGAACAAAAAACATAACCACGAAAAAAGTCCTTTAATATTCTTAATTAACCATTAATACTTACCTGTCCCTTTAAAAGCCAGTTCCCACGCAATATCCTCGGAAATATACTAATCAGTTACAATGTAACAAAGCTATTACAATGTAACAACTTTGTTACTTTGTAACACCACCGCACCCGACGTCACTCGCCGCCACCGCCGCGTCTGCGCTGACCCGACAGAGCTCTGAGCTATATAGCTCAGAGCTCCCTAAGCATCTTTGTATTTGGGCTCCAAGGAGCCCCATTGGTCCTTAGCAGACCAATGGGGTTCCTTTAAATCAGAAGGAACCCCATTGGTCTGCTAAGGACCAATGGGGCTCCTTGGAGCCCAAATACAAAGATGCTAAGAGAGCTCTGAGCTATGTAGCTCAGAGCTCTGTCGGGTCCGTGCGGGACGCTAAGTCCCCGCCGCCTCCCGCTGTCAGCCCCGCCCACATCTGTCACCCACATGTCACCCACATGTGGGTGACATGTGGGTGACATGTGGAAGAGGCGGGGAGGACAGCGGGAGGCGGCGGGGACTTAGCGTCCCGCACGGACCCGACAGAGCTCTGAGCTATATAGCTCAGAGCTCTCTTAGCATCTTTGTATTTGGGCTCCAAGGAGCCCCATTGGTCCTTAGCAGACCAATGGGGTTCCTTCTGATTTAAAGGAACCCCATTGGTCTGCTAAGGACCAATGGGGCTCCTTGGAGCCCAAATACAAAGATGCTTAGGGAGCTCTGAGCTATATAGCTCAGAGCTCTGTCGGGTCAGCGCAGACGCGGCGGTGGCAGCGAGTGACGTCGGGTGCGGTGGTGTTACAAAGTAACAAAGTTGTTACATTGTAATAGCTTTGTTACATTGTAACTGATTAGTATATTTCCGAGGATATTGCGTGGGAACTGGCTTTTAAAGGGACAGGTAAGTATTAATGGTTAATTAAGAATATTAAAGGACTTTTTTCGTGGTTATGTTTTTTGTTCAATTAAAATACTTTTTCAAAGTGTCTGTGTGTTTATTTACTTTTAACTCTTAAAGGAAATGGGTAAGGGGTACAAGTACCTCTATACTCATTTCTCCTGGGAGGGGGGGTGGGCATCTGGGGGACCCCTTTTTAAAGGGGACTCCCAGATGCCACCATGAACCTCCCCTCCATGAAATCGCGGCCTCCACCTCCACCGCCCATCGGAGGTGGAGAAGAGCCCCTTGTCCTTGGATTGGACAAGGGCTCGGAGGGGGAGGGGAAAGCTTGGCTGCCCCTCCCCTTCCGAGACCCCCCAATCCATGGACCATGCGGGCTGGTATAGTCAGGGTGCGGAGCCCCACGCGGCCGGTGCTCCGCATTCTGGCTATCCCAGTCTGCATGGGGGACAAGGGGTTAAAGAGGTCTGGGAGGGGGGACCCCACGTCGTTTTTTTTTTAATATTTCCCACACTCAGAACGAAGTAAGTAAAACTCTTCCCACTTGGGGGAATCTATGAAAATAAAACACTATTGTTACCTGTGCAAAAAAAACTGACATTTTCCGCATTTAAAAGACATTTTTGCCCTTGAAACTTAAAAATCGATTTTCTCAAAAACTATAAGGTCTTTTTGAAAAAAAAATTTTTCCTCTTATTCCCACTGATTCCCTTAATATACCCTGTAAATTTGGTGTTTCTAAATTTTAAGCAGGCTTTGCTATTAACCGTTAAAGTCGGCGGGTTTTTAAATGTATCTATTTTTCCTTTGAAACTTTAACATCGATTTTCTCAAAAACTATAAGGTCTTTTTGAAAAAAAAATTTTCCCTCTTATTCCTTCTGATCTCCTTAATATATTCTCCAAATTTGAGGCTCTTAGCACTTAAGGGGGCTTTGCTATTAACCCTTAAAGTCGGCGGCTACCTAACATTGATCCATGCGTCAACTTTTCCGCTTGGCAGCATGACCTTACGCATTAATTGCTAGTAGGAATTTACGCGTAAGCCTATAACGTAACAACTTGAATTACGGTATTCTTACGCGTAATTGCGTAAGGGCAATGCGTAATTACAGACATGTACCGAAATTGAATGTCTATGCCGTAAGCGTAATTTCGTAATGCGTAATAGCGTAAAATTACGCGTAATGATCCGTAAGCGTAGCTTTTTCCATTACGATCAGCACTGATGGGAACATTTTTTTAAAAGTACAGGTAAGTATTTCTGGTTAATTAAAAATATTAAAATATTTTTCTTGTGGTTGCATTTTTATTTCATTTAACCCTTTGTGGAAATGGGTAAGGGGTACTTTGTACCCCTATACTCATTTCTCCTGGGAGGGGGTGGGCATCTGGGGTCCCCTTCTGGACTCCCAGATGCCGCCATGAACCCCTCCCCCAGGGAGTCATCGCCCCCACCTCCTCCTGGGGCACCGGAGGTGGGAAAGAGCCCCTTGTCCATGGATTGGACAAGGGCTAAGGGGGGGGGGAGGGGGAGGCTTGGCTGCCTCTCCCCCCCAGGAGCCCCCCCATACCATGGTCCATGCGGGCTGGTATAGCTCAGGGTGCGAAGCCCCAGTCGGCCAGGGCTCCGCATTCTGGCTATCCCAGCATGCATTGGGACAAGGGGTTACAGAGGATCGGGAGGGGGACCCCACGTCATTTTTTTTTCAGATTTCCCACACTCAGAACATTTCCCAAAAATAAAAATGTTTATTTTTTTTTAAATATTGTTTCCCAGTATCTTTTTAACATATCCTGCAAATTTGGTGTTGCTAGGATGTAAGGGGCCTTTGCTATTAACTGCTGGGAAATATTTCCCACATGCTGACCAGCGGCATTTAAATGTATCGTTTTTTTTCTTTGAACTTTAAAATTGATTTTCTCAAAAAGTATAAGGTCTTTTTGAAATGTTTTTTCCTCTTGTTCCCACTGTTCTTCTTAACATTCCCTGTAAATTTGGTGTTTCTATCTTTTAAGGGGGCTTTGCTATTAACCGCTAAAGTCGGCGGGCGTTTAATTTTCCCACGGTCAGAAGGAGAATTTTAAAATCTATTTTCTCAAAAAGTATAAGGTCTTTTTGAAAAAAAAAATTCCTCTTGTTCCCACTGTTCTTTTTAACATTCTCTGAAAATTTGGTGTTTCTATCTTTTAAGGGGGCTGTGCTATTAAACTTTAAAGTTGGCGGGCAGACATCTTCTAAATGGCAGCAAAGCAGGGGTTAAAACGATAAATATCGTTCAGGCAGGACGAAAAAAAGCAGGTTTTAAAATGATAAATATAGTTTTGACGGTCGGCGCCATTTTTTAACTTTATAAAATGATAAATATCGTTTAATAATGGTTTTCAATCAGGTGCCATTTTTATAGCGCCCGCGCCTGCCACCAATTTTCACTGCTCCCACAACACATGGTGCTTTGACCCTTTGGATTGTATATATAAATACATTTGCTTGTTGGTATAATATCAACCTGTTGTAATGTCTGCTTGGAGGAGGTAAGTCCATCGCGTGTATCAAAAAAGGGCGCCTGGAAAAAAGGGCGCGGGGTATAGCCGAAATTTTAAGTTTTAATGCAAAACCATATTTTTCTTTTAAGGGGTTGTAAACGAAAATTTAGTGCTAAATAGGTTAAATAAACGGAAATGAAATGGCAAAATACCGTCTATAACAACAAACGAATTCCGAAAAGAAACGTTAAATATCGTCTATAACAAAAAAGATATTTACACTTGTATTAAGCATAGCAATGCAATGGTAGGTTTTACAGATATTTTACTGTAATTATACCAAACTGTAGGCTCACACAGATCTCTCCCTATCCCTATCCCTAACCCCTAGACCCCTCTTTGTTTAAATATATATAATTTAATAAGTTGTATATATTACATATATTGTGCTGTAACTATACCTAACCTTACTCTCACACAGAGCCCTCCCTGTACCTATCCCTAACCCCTAAGACCCCCCTGGTGGTGCCTAACCCTAAGACCCCCCTGGTGGTGCCTAACCCTAAGACCCCCCCGGTTGGTGCCTAACCCTAAGACCCCCCTGGTGGTGCCTAACCCTAAGACCCCCTGGTGGTGCCTAACCCTAAGACCCCCCTGGTGGTGCCTAACCCTAAGACCTCCCTGGTGGTGCCTAACCTTAAGACCTCCCTCTTGGTGCCTAACCCTAAGACCCCCCCTGGTGGTGCCTAACCCTAACCACCCCCTGATTGCGTATATTATACTGTAACTATACCTAACCCTCCCTGTACCTATCCCTAACCCCTAGACCCCCTGGTAATGCCTAAACCTAACCATCCCCACCGCACAAACACCCTAAACACATATAAACAATAATATATTTAATCCTTAAAATACTTCTCTACAAATAACATGAATAAAATAATTTATATATTTGTAATAGAATAAATAGCCTTAAAATAGCCTTAAAATCACGTATACATTAATATTATAAATAGAGAAAAGTATATATAAATATATACAATACAATAGATAGCCTTACAAGCAATAGAAATCTTAAAATAACAGTAACATTAAAAGCGATATTTTAGTAACTATAATCAACGCATTATAAGTGTAAAAACAAAGTTAATACCAAAAGCGATGTATTTCTAATACAATAAGGTTGAAACCGGTATTTACGCATTATATATATGTAAACAAATTTTTAAATGATCAAAGAAGTGTAAACGAAAATTTAGTTGTTATACTTTTGTAAGCAGAATTTTTAAACTAACTAATAAGTAAAAACTGATATAAGCGAAATTTAAAAACGGAAAAATAAGTATAACACAAACTCAAAACGAACTTGTAAACGATATTTGTTATAAACCTTATTCTGTAAACGAAAACTTTTGTTAACACGATCCCTGTAACCGCTATTTCTCGGGCGCCCTTTTTTCCTGTCGGGCGCCGAATAGCCGATATTTTGCATTGCAGTCTATGGCGGCGCCCTTTTTGTCCACTATCCCTGTGCGCCCTTTTTTACTAGCACCAAGTCCACCACTGCCTCCCCCGTTTTTTAAAAATGTTTAGCTATTTTTATCCTTTTGGCGCCTCTGTTCATTTCCACATGTATGTTGGAGGTCCCATGTGCAGCAGTGCCCCTCCCATTTCTTGTGCAGCCCTCTCTTCCATGTGTATCTTCCCTGTACAGCAGCCCCTCCCATTCCATATGCAGCCCCCTCTTCCATGTGTATCTTCCCTGTACAGCAGCCCCTCCCATTCCATGTGCAGCCCCCTCTTCCATGTGTATCTTCCCTGTACAGCAGCCCCTCCCATTCCATGTGCAGCCCCCTCTTCCATGTGTATCTTCCCTGTACAGCAGCCCCTCCCATTCCATGTGCAGCCCTCTCTTCCATGTATAACATCTACAGTATATATTGCAGCCCCTCTTTCATGTACAGCTCCCTTGGGCATCAGCTTCAGTTTCATGTGTAGCTCCCCATTTGCAGCCTTCTCTTTCACATGTAGCAACCCCTCCTTCATATCCTGGTGCTCCCTTAGGCAGCATGCACCCAAGGCGTGGGCCTTTCTGGCCTTTCCAGAAATCCAGCCCTGATAAGATTGTGAGCTCCTCTGAGAAGGATATTCAAGAGGGAAGAGTTATTCATTACTTAGCTGGGGCTTCTTTCAGCCCCTAGTGGTCCCTTGCTGCAGTTCTGCTTTCCTCCAGTGCGCCGCTAGCCCTTCCATAAGATCCCTGACCACAGCTGTGGTGGCAGGCCGCTGCACATGTGTGGGCACATCTGCGTTCTCTCTCCATCATACTCACAAAAACTTAAAGTGAACCAGAGACAAAGCACCCTCATGTATTTTACCATATATATCAATGGAAACATGACAATAAACACCTACCCTGCTCTCTGTTTCATTCTTCTCTGCTAAATCTGCCTGTTATCAGCTCTGATAAGAATCCCTGACTGAGAATTCAGTCTAGCTTTGTCACAGAATGATTATAGCTGAGTCAGTCTTCTGTGATGTCAAGCCCAAGTCTACCCCCTTGTGGCTCTGCTTTCCTGCTATGTATCCTTGTAGCAGGAAAGCAGAGCCAGGAGGGGGCGGGCTTGGGCTTGAAAAGACATCACAGAAGACTGACTCAGCTATAATCATTCCGTGGCAAAGCTAGACTGAATGTTAGTCGGGGATTCTTATCAGAGCTGATAACAGGCAGACTCAGCAGTGAAGAATGAAACAAAGAGCAGAGTAGGTGTTTACTGTCATGTTCCCATTAATATATATGGTAAAATACATGAGGGTGCTTCGTTTCTGGTTCTCTTTAAATTATGCAAGTGCAGAATGTTTCCACCCATGAGAGAGGTGTGCGGACACGCCCACACATGTGCTGTAACCTGTGAACACAGCTGTGGGCGGGGATCTTTTAGAGGGGCTAGCGGTACACTGGAAGGAAGTGGAACTGCAGCGAGGGACCACATAGACTGCTAGGGGCTTGAGGAAGCTCCAGGTAAGTAAGAATTAATTCTTGCTTTTCAACTCAGACATCTTTTACATGAAAAATCTCAGAGAGGACAGAGGTAGCCCCGGAACAATGAAAGCAGTGCTTCTCAAAGGCATGTGTACATAGGAAAGAGGTGGTGGATGACTCTTTAACTTAGCAGGGGGAACTTTTCAGGCAAAACAAGAAAAAAGTGCGCGGGAGCCCTTATGGAAAAAACAGCCCTGCCACTGGCCCCTTTTAAAAAAGCCATAATTTGCGGCAAAGGATGGAAATTTGGGCACACGGCGGCGGCGGCCATTATCAGGCACCTCCTGGTGCTGAAATCTACCTTATTTGCCACAAATCACAGCTTTTGTAATGACCACCATATGCTGCAAGGAAGGCAAATTTTGGTGCCAGGAGGCGTCTGATTAGCATAAGTTAGAGTAAGTTTCGGTGCCCAATAGCATCGTGGGAGGCACCAACATTTACCTTCCTTGCTGCATATTGTGGCTTTGTGCAGAGGGGGGTTAAGGTTTAGGGGGTGGGATTAAGCACCTCCAGTGGGGCTTAGGGTTTGGCACCCGGGGGGCGGGGTCCTTAGGGTTAGGAAGCACCAGGGGGAGTCTTAGCGTTAGGTACCCAGGGGGTAAGGTCTTAGGGTTAGGCACCACCAGAGGGGAGGGATCTTAGGCTTAGGCACCATCAGGTGAGTCTTACGATTAGGCACCACTGGGGGGGGGTCTTAGGGTTAGACACCACCAGGTGGGGGGGGTCTTAAGGGCTTAGACACACTATACGCGCTTTTCTGAGCGTTTGCGATTGCTGAGTGCTTTTAAAAAATCGCTCCCATTCACTTGCATTAAAATTGCGGTAAAATCATATAAAAATTGTTGCGATTGGGTAAAATTGTGTATGCGTAAAAACATACATGATTGTGACGATTTTTTCACGATTTTACTGTGGTTTTAATGCAAGTGAATGGGAGCAAATTTTTTAAAGCGTTAGAAAGCACTCAGCAATCGCAAACACTCAGAAAAGCGCGTATAGTGTGTTTGAGCCCTAAGGTTAGACACCACCAGGGAGGGTCTTAGGGTTAGACATCAGTAGAGGGAGGGGTCTGTGTGAGAGTAGGGCTAGGTTTAGCCATAGTAAAATATTGGTTAACATTACCGATATATTACTATCGGAATCCAGCAGTAGACTATCGTTAATTGTAGCAATATTCTACTAGCAGCAATTCCAGGCGCCGTTTTTTCATGCACGCCCTTCCAGGCTCAGCATGCACGTCATGGATAGATCATGCAGCTGAAAACGTTAGAGTCTCTTAGTGATGCAGGCTCAAAGAGGATATGTATTAAAGCTGTATCGTCACCATAAAAATCAAATTTCAACAGCAACTGGTCTGAGTGTATTAAGTGATAAAGATGCTAAGCCTGCATTCAAAACTTTCAAAACTTTTTCTGCTGTTATGATTTGGAGTTATCACATACTTAAGGAACACTGGCCCTTTAGAAGTCGTGCCAAAGAATTGCATGCTGGGGGTTCTTTTTATCTATAATCTATTCCTCCTCTTCCCTTTATTTCCCTGCCAGCTTCTTATCTGAAACCTAATCCCCTACTCACTTGTGTTTACAAGCAAGGCTGAGGCGACTCAGTGATTGGAGGAGACAAGAAAAAAAGTAAAGGGCAGAAATGACATCACGAGTTAGCCTCAACTGTGGGCAAAAGACATTAACATTCACTGAAATTAAAACGTGGACAGTATAATACATGTGTTATGTAAGTAGATCAAGTATTTATCTACTTATATATGTGTTTTTTCCCTGGCATAGTATGGCTAATCCTCCTACTTTAAGGAAAACGTCCCTGGGGTTACTTACCTCAAGGGGGGAAAGCCTCTGGATCCTAACGAGGCTATCCCCATCCTCCGGTGTCCCGGCAATCTCCTGCTTGGGTCGCCCGAAGTGTGGTGATGTAAACATTTACTTTCCGCGATCCTGCGCAGTCGCACTAGAGGCTCTTCCTTCGGGTTAAGGCGGAAGTAGCCGAACCCGATTGATCCACTCTACTGTGCAGGTGCGAGTCCTTTTGCGCCTGAGCAGTAGAGCGGATATGATCGTGGTCGGCTATTTCTGCCTAGCCTGAAGGAAGTGCTGCTACTGCACCTGCGCTGGATCCCGGAGAGGTAAATATATATCAAGCCTTGTCAAGGTTGTTGAGGGAGGATTTGAGGGAGCCAGGGCTGGATTGCCTGCAGCTACAGGGATGGGGGAAGCCTCATTGGGACCCGAGGCTTCTCCCTTCCAAGGTAAGTATCCCCAGGATACTTTTTTTTCATTATGGAGTTTCTTTAACTCGTCTCTAGTGAAGAAAATATAGAAAACAGTGCCCTCTGGTGATCATAGAGAGGAAAGTCCAAAAGAAAATTACATAGATCTCTAGTGTGTGGAAAGTGACATAGAATAATTCTTTCTGGCTGAAACTTGTTAAATGTTATTCCTCAGTTAAGAAAAAGTGAAAAAGAAAATGGCTATTTACGCAGGAGGGAAGAAAAAGTTAAAGCAAAAACTTCCAACTCACAGTTTCCTGGGTGTTGGTGTTACATTGAGTAAAACAGTATGGAGTAGATACGCCATTTCAGGAGCCATTTTTAAGGTCTTCCTCTTTCAAAGCTTGTAATCTTTTCTTTGAATATAGTGGAGATGTATTATTCTATTTGGGGAGAGGGAGGAAGATTGGAATCTCTGTTGATGTTGCGATCCTTCAAAGGAGATTCTTTCAGGACATAGTTTTTGTACAGATTAGGCAGGTCAGTCTTTAGGAAATCCATTATTGATATTGAGGGTGAATGGGAACCAGAGGCTCCTGCAGGTGGCGTGCTAATTAGCGATAAGTTCTGGTCAGGGCATGCCCGCTCATGAGGCGGGGTGAAACATTTGCCTCAGGCGGCAGATCTGGGGGGGCGGCACCCACCTGTCCATGGATGCTGGGTGCCGCCCGCCGAGCTGGAGGGGTAGCGGGCAGGACGGGGGTATTGGGCCTAGCTGTGGGGACGGGGGTCGGCCCCCCCTCCCTCGCCTGGGTCCCCCGATCTGCGCTTCTCCTCCAGCGTTAAGTAACCAGCGTAACCAGCGTGCATAAAGATGAAGAGGCAACGGGCGGGGGAATCACTCACCTCTTCCGCATTCCATCGTGCGCTCCACTGACGTCACTTCCGGCAATGCCGCCCACTGTATTGTAAGTGGACGGCCTTGCAGGAAGTGACGTCAGTGGAGCGCACGATGGAACGCGGAAGAGGTGAGTGATTCCCCCGCCCGCTGCCTCTTCAACTTTATGCATGCTGGTTACTTAATGCTGGAGGAGGAGCGCAGATCGGGGGACCCAGGCGAGGGAGGGGGGGTCCGACCCCCCTCCCCACCGCTAGGCCCAACACCCCTTTCTGTCAGCTACCCCTCCAGCTCAGCGCCCCCCCCCCCCCCCCCACGGCTGGGGGAGGGGCGCGCTGGCGGCGATTTTTTCTAATTTTGCCTCAGGAGGCAAAAAGTCTAGGGCCGGCCCTGGTTCTGGTGTAGGCAAATCACAGAGTGTTTGACTGTACCGTAATCTCCCATTCAGACCTAGCTGCCCTTATAATGTCCTCTTTCAGCTGGAAGGACATGAAGAGGAACTGTAACCAAGGATTAAACTTCATCCCAATCTGTAGCTGATACTCCCTTTCCCATGAGAAATCTTTTCCTTTTCTTGAATATTTTAGGGACAGCTGTATGTGGCTGATCTTGTGGTGAAACCCCTCCCACAGTGTGATGTCAGCACCTAGGTCCTGACATCACAGTGTGAGAGCCCTGTTGCATTGTGGGGAATAAGAGCTGTTTACAACTGCCAAGCAACCAGTATCTCCCTCTGTACTTATGTATATCTATATATAAAAAAAAAAACTTTTAGCCTATTGCATTGTTAGGGGGTGTGGTTATAGGTAATGGCAGTTGGTGCTGTCTGTTTTTTTCATGTCTGCCAATAGTAAAGATGATTGCCTTGCAGACTGATTGTGGATCAAACAATATGAACAAATTACATGGGGAATATCAATCATTTCTTGATCACTCTTCTATGTTTTACCTTCTCACGTACCAATGTTAGGGAAGGTCGGAAAATTCCGCGGAATTATTAATTCCGTGATTCCGGCCGGAATTACATAGTTACATAGTTATTTTGGTTGAAAAAAGACATACGTCCATCGAGTTCAACCAGTACAAAGTACAACTCCAGCCCGTCCCCCACATACCCCTGTTGATCCAGAGGAAGGCGAAAAAAACCCCACAAGGCATGGTCCAATTAGCCCCAAAAGGGAAAAATTCCTTCCCGACTCCAGATGGCAATCAGATAAAATCCCTGGATCAACATCATTAGGCATAACCTAGTAATTGTAGCCATGGATGTCTTTCCGATTCCGATTCCGGTGGTCGGAACGGAATTCCTATACCTCTTAAACGGAATTCCGCGGAAATGTTATAATTCCAACGGAATTTTCCTGAGTAACACCCATCATCAAGTAGGGAATTGCAGATTTTCAAAACAGCTTATATACCATAGCTGGGATTTGAACCCAGGACACAGTGTGTAGTAGGTATCTGTCTTACCCTCTAGACAATGAACCACACTACATGCTAAATCTGGCCTAGCATAAACCATACTACCATTATGATCAATTCAATAGAAAAAGTAGCATGAATAAGGATTTGTACTTTTTGAAAAGCATGCTTATATACCAAAGCTGGGTTTTGAACCCAGGACACAGTGTGTAGTAGGTATCTGTCTTACCCTCTAGACCATGAACCACACTACATGCTAAAGCTGGCCTAGCATAAACCATACTACCATTATGATCAATTCAATAGAAAAAGTAGCATGAATAAGGATTTGTACTTTTTGAAAAGCATGCTTATATACCATAGCTGGGATTTGAACCCAGGACACAGTGTGTAGTAGGTATCTGTCTTACCCTCTAGACCATGAACCACACTACATGCTAAAGCTGGCGGTAGCATAAACCATACTACCATTATGATCAATTCAATAGAAAAAGTAGCATGATTAAGGATTTGTACTTTTTGAAAAGCATGCTTATATACCATAGCATATCTATTGAATTGATCATAATGGTAGTATGGTACATGCTACGCCAGCTTTAGCATGTAGAGGTGGGACAAGGTCCTTCAGCACCCAAGACTGAGACAGCAAAGTGCGCCCCCCCATCCCTCCCACCCCAGCCGTCACACACTGATTGCTATTACACTAAGAGGTGCCCCAGGGCCCCCAACCCCCTCAACACCTTAATCTCTACTTATCTGGCTTGCAGTCACTGCCATGTATCACCTATTTCTTTCTGCTTCAAACACAATTGGGAATGACAGCTGAATGAATTGTGCACCCCCTCCTACACTGCGCCCTGAGGCTGGAGCCTCTCCAGCCTCTGCCTCAGCCTGGCCCTGAGTGTGGTTGATGGTCTAGTGGGTAAGACAGATACCTACTACACACTGCGTCCTGGGTTCAAATCCCAGCTATGGTATATAACAGGCTTTCTCAACCGGGGTTCCCTGGAACCCCAGGGTTCCTCGAGTACTCTGCAAGGGTTCCTTGGCATTTTCCCCCATCGTGGGGGAAGTATAATAGAGCACATTATAATAGGTGATACTTCAACAAGAAGCACTAAATTGGGGGGTCAGGAGACAGTAAAATGAGTGGTAGTGTAATAGGGGTAGTGAAATAAACAGCCACACATACTTTTAAAGACTATGCCTCCTCCAAAATAAATGCAGGGGTTCCTCGAGATCAAAAAATAGTTTGCAGGGGTTCCCTGATATCCCAAAGTTATTTGCAGGGTTCCTCCAGGGTAGAAAGGTTGAGAAAGGCTGGTATATAAGCATGCTTTTCAAAAAGTACAAATCCTTAATCATGCTACTTTTACTATCGAATTGATCATAATGGTAGTATGCTTTATGCTACGTCGGAATTCCGAGGAACAGCTCCGGAATATCGTCGGAATGAAACGGTAGCAGAATTTCGGTATGACGGTATGCGGAATTGTCCTGGAAACGGAAATGGGCTCTTCCGACCATGCCTGACCAATGTATTGATTTAATTTTTCCCCTCTTTGCTAAAGTTCCTCTTTAAAGTGAACCTCCGGACTAAAAATCTACTCAGCAGAACTGAAAAGGCTTGGTGTTTCTTTAACAGTTTCACAGCATCAGAACTTTGTTTTTCTTACCAAAGCATCATTTTTAGCTGCATTTTTAGCTAAGCTCCACCCATCAAAGAAAAAAAAACAGGCTTTTTTTCCCTGATGCTGTGCAGAGCATGATGGGATTTCCTATGTTGTTATTCACGTTGCCTAGCAACTGGGAGAGGTGCTCAGGACACAGGACAGTTGGAACTGTCTCATGCACCCTGTCACCTCCTTTCAACCAAAAAGATGGCTGCCCTCATGAAATCAAACATTTGCCTGTTCTTTTAAAACAGGGCGGGTAGGAGATTATATTACTTATCTATTGTAATTAACATAACTAATGTAACCTAATGCCAGTATGTTTGTTTAGGCTGAAGTGCCTCTTTAAGCAGCATATGATGACATCTCTTGGAGGTTTGTTATCTCCAGATTGTGGTCTGAAAGCCCTGTGCGCCCTGCCAAAGCCAATTGCTTCATCTTTATCCCGACCAAGTAGCTCATTAATTATTTATTTAATCATTTAATACCCTCTGCTGGCTCAGATTTGGGGAGACCTTTAACTCTGATATCGCAAGCAATACACAGTTTTACACTTACTAGTGCACTAGCCGGTGACCACAGGAAGTAACTAAGGAAGAGGGAAAATGCTCCTGGTAGTCTTGAGGAAATGTCCTCAAACTTCAGCTGGTTCTGTGAATTTTTAAAGAACCAATTTCACGAATCGCAGTGAATTTGGTGCTATTCTTTTATGCCTGTAAATAACGTCACAGCTACAGCACAAGAGAAAAGACACTATGGGCTCATATGCAATTCACTTTTCACCTTAGTTTTCTCCTAGATGAAATTTTCTCAACTTGTAAATAAAATGCCTTTTTAAACCACCACCAAAAAGCAAACAAATACTCAAAACAATTTTGTCAATACTTTCTCACCTACTATTTGGTACTTTTTCCATAGTAAAGTGCTAAAAAGTTCTTTTAAATTGAAGATGAAAAATTATCTCCTAGGAGAAAACTTAGGAGGAAAAGTGTCCCAGGAGTTACAGTTATAGATGGTGCAGTTTATTTGTGCTTAAAACAAGTAATGCGCGAATGCAGCCATGTGCATTTCACCTACAGTAATTTTCATAAATGTTTCACGTTTTTACACATATAAGGATATCTGCAAAAACACCGGCAAGAGAAAATGTACTTTTGCAAAACTCTCTATGAAAACAGGAAAATTACTTTTCAGGAGAGAGCTGACTTTCACGGTAATGTGTATCTTGCTCAAATACATTATGGTCCATACTTAAATAACTTTTCTCTTGAACTTACTTCCATGTTTTATACAAAAATAAGTTAGCTCTGAAAAAAGTACTAAAGGGAAGGTAAAAAAGTCATATACATTTTATTTTGAGCAATTTCTTGCTTGGGGGGAGCTTTAAAGGTGTTTTATTGGTAAGGTGTAACGATTGGTGTCAGCACGCAGAGAGAATCTGATTATTGGTGATCTGCAGTATCACCAAGAATACAGATCTATACCTGATTATGGATGATCTGCAGAATCACCAATAATACAGATATAGTACTAACCTCTGGACACTTATATATATATTGTGAGTGTTTGGTGTTACAGTAAGACTTTGAGTAACCCACCTGATGAGCAGGTGGCTCTAGGCAGTATGGGAGATACTGCTTTAGAGAGTACAGAAACCTTCCAGCAGCCTGAGTCAGGCTGAAGGTAGGAAGGACCAGAAAGTGAGTGACACCTGAAGGTGGATGTCACTGACTGATCTGGAAACTATCTCTTAGTGGAGAGAGATAGCTCTCGAGGTCGGGCAAGCCAGGTCGGTAACACATGGACAGACAAAGTAAAAAGACAGAAAGCTGATTCGGTATCCAAGACAGGCAGGGTTTGGCAACGGAATATCAGATATGCTTGGTACCGAATCAGAAAGCAGAGGGATAGTCAGGAAAGCAACAGGTCATAACAAATATCAAACAATGCCTAGTCTTGGGTGTGAGGTCCGTGGTCTCTACACCCTGGAACTAGTCTGATGTATAACAGAATGATAACACAAGTTCCCAAGTCTTGGGTGTGAGGTCCGTGGTCTCTACACCCTGGAACTAGTCTGAAGTATAACAGAATGATAATACAAGTAATCTGGCTCAGTGTGAATTCCCAGGTCCTCCTGGTTCAAACACACTGTTGGATCTGACTAAGGTCTGAGTGCTTCCACGTAGTGTTCGCAATGGCAGACAATTTGAGAGTGGCCAGCAGTAACCATATATAGAGCAGTGCTCTCTGGCGCCACCCCTAAGTGATCAACCAATGGTTACCAACTCTGAAGTCAGCTGACCGGCCTGGTCAGCTGATCCCCCCTTGGCCATCATAAAAGTTCTGCCTTTCAGCGCGCGTGCGCGCGTATTCCTAAACCTGTGTGAACTAACAGACTCAGCCACACCAGATGCACGCTACTGCGTGCAAACCGCCACACTGGCCGCGGAACCAGCCGCCTTGCTGTCAGTACATGCGGCGGCCCTTCTGCGTTCTGCCATGCTACCAGATGCACGCTTCCACATGCAAACCGCCACGTTGGACGCGGAATCAGCCGATTTGCTGTCAGCGCACGCGGCGGCTTTTCCGCGTTCTCTCGCATAAGGTTTTGAAGTAGCAGGGTCAGCCATATTATGCCAGTAATAAACAAAAAATACATATTTAAGTAGTTGAATAGTACTTGTTTTACCTACACAACATAGGTATTGCACTGTCCACTTTTTGATTTCAGTGAATTGTATATCCTACTAATATAATGTAACGATTGTGGAATTCTCTCCGTGATCAGCGCACAAGACGTGCGCTGACACTGCGGAAATCCTCCACAAGCGTATAATTTGAGGGAACCCAGCAAAAGGTGCAATGCACCTGTAGAGGGAAATTCCTGTCGACAGGTGGAGCTGTGGAGTGAAGAGGAACCAATCCTCTGCCCTGCCACAGACGCCAGACAGGAATTGTACGAAGGGAAGAAACGCAGGGCAAGATAGCCCTCAAAGAGAGAGATCAAAGCGACAGAGGGTATGTGTGTCCACCAATCTAGATCGCAATCCTAACTGCACTAGGGAACCTGCCTAGTGCAGTCCCAGGAATTACTCTAGGCTAATCTTCAAACAATGAGCAAGGCTGACACTCCAGGCGAGTGTTCCACAGGACTAACCCTTATGACCAGCCCAGGTCTGTGATATCACATGGTATTTATAGTACAAACCTCCAGAGGATGTGGCTAGGCAATCTGCATGACAAACGTATGCAAATTCCTCAGCAGCAACAGGCTGCAAAACTGACAGAAGGTCTCTCTTCTAGAGACCTGCAGAATGCAGACCTGAACAGTGGTCAAAAGGATGGATGCCTGCGCAGGCAGCCGAGCGGATCCTCACATATAATAAATGGGAAAGTTCAGATGTTTGGATGTTTGGATGTTTGTTACTCGATCATGCAAAAACGGCTGAACGGATTTGAATAAATTTGGCACACACATAGTACATTACCTGGAATAAAGTATAGGATACTTTTTATCCCCATAACCAAAAAGGGGGCAGAGACAAATACAAATTTCACTGGAAAATGTAAACTGCAGCCATTCTTACACTGTTACACTGGAGGTGTGTTTAGCTGCTAAGGGCAACAATGGTTAACTTGTATATATTCAGCAGTGATGCACTGGAAGACATCTCAAGCTCACTCCAACCTGAATTATCGCAAATTCTTTCTGTTTTAAGGAGGCAAACTTTTGTTTTTCTTAACATCTTAGTAAGGGGGCTTTTAGGACCATTGTAGTCCCTTACACACTCCAATGAGTTCTGGGTCACCATGAACTTGCTGGTTAGTCTGTACCTCTCGGTGTTACAAGCCCTACTGCATAGAGCCAAATTAATCTATGCCATGCACTGATGAGGATCAAACAATCCAAAACAGTCTGTATGCATGTTGGATTATTATGGCTCTGTACAAAATAACAAGCTGACACATCATTGCATTACAGCGGTTCTGGAGTTGTGTTTAGCTTCTAAAGCTGGCCACTAACGGTCCAATTTCTAGCGAAAAATCGTTCGAACGATCGGAAATTCTGATCGGATTGGTTGTAAATAATCTCCATTGGTGGACACAATCGATTATGAACGAGTGAAAAAAATGTCGCCCGAATGAATTTTTGTCGAACGAAAATTTGGATTTTCTTGGTGGTCGTGATAGATAGGAAGCAATGATTGGTTAGTAGATGGTGTAGTGAACGATTTTTCGTCCGATCAAAATTTCTGATCGCTCGAACGATTTTTCGCTAGAAATTGGACCGTTAGTGGCCAGCTTGAGGGTAACAATGATTAATTTGCATATATTCAGCAGTGATGCACTGGGAGACATCTCAAGCTCACTCCAACCTGAATTAGCGCAAATTCTTTCTGTTTTAAGAAGGCAAACTTTTGTTTTTCTTACACTGTTAATGGTAGAGTTCTCAAACTTTGCACAGTTGGCCGTTGGGTGACTGGGATTAATATTCAGAAAAGTGGTTGGAGCCTATAAAAGCCAATCAAAATTCACCTATTGATTTTCAAGGGGAATATTTACATTTCTGCCATTCTTGCACTGTTAATGGCACAAGCCTCAAACCTGGTATAGTTGATCATTGGGTGACTGGGGTTCAATTTCAGAAAGGGGGTGGAACCACAAATAGCCAATCAGATTTGTTTCATTCCAATGCAAATTATTGTTGCCAAACACCGCAAAGCTCACAAACGTAGTAATTGATTAATTGTGTGTTAGGGTTAGGAAAGTGGGCACAGCCAACACCAGCCAAATACATAAGCGGGCAATGCAGGGTCATAAGTGGGCGGAGACAAATACAAATTTTACTGGGAAAATGTAAACAGCAGCCATTCTTACACTGTTAATGGCAGGGTTCTCAAACTGTGCACAGTTGGTTATTGGGTGACTGGGATTAATATTCAGAAAAGTGGGTGGAGCCTACAAAAAACAATCAAAAATTACCTATTGATTTTTCAGGGGAATATTTCATTGCTACCATTCTTGCACTGTTAATGGCACAAGCCTCAAACCTGGTACAGTTGATCATTGCGTGACTGGGGTTTAAATTTATATAAGGGGGTGGAGCCCCAAACAGCCAATCTGATTTGTTTCATTTAAATGCAGGTTTTTGATGCCAAAGACCGCAAAGCTCACAAACTTGGTCATTGAGTAATTGATTAATTGTGTGTTAGGGTTAGGAAAAGTGGGCGCAGCCAACACCAGCCAAATACATATTCGGGCAATGCTGGGTCATCAGTAGGCGGAGACAAATACAAATTTCACTGAGAAAATGTAAACTGCAGCGATTCTTACACTATTAATGGTAGGGTTCTCAAACGTTGCACAGTTGGTCACTGGGTGACTGAGACTAATATTCAGAAAAGAGGGTGGAGCCTACAAAAGCCAATCAAAATCCACCTATTAATCTTTAAGGGGAATATTTAATAGATGCCATTCTTGCACTGTTAATCACCTGTACCTGGTACAGTTGGCCATTGGGTGATTGGGGTTCAAAATCAGAAAAGGGGTGGAGCCACATCCAATCAGATTTATTTTATTTCAATGCAAATTATTGATGCCAAAGACCGCATAGCTCACAAACTTGGTCATTAAGTAATTTTGTGTTAGGGTTAGAGAAAGTGGGCGGAGCCAGCACCAGTCAAATACATACCTGGGCAATGCCGAGTCATCAATGGGTGGAGACAAACACAAATTTCACTGGGAAAATGTAAACTGCAGCCATTCTTACACTATTAATTGTAGGGTTTTAAAACTTTGCACAGTTGGTCACTGGATGACTGGGATTAATATTCAGAAAAGTGGGTGGAGCCTACAAAAACCAATCACAATTCACCTATTGATTTTCAAGGCAAATCTTTAATTGCTGCCCTTTTTGCACTGTTAATGGCACAAGCCTCACACCTGGTACAGTTGATCACTGGGTGACTTTGGTTAAATATTTAGAAAAGGGGTGGGGCCACAAACAGCGAATCAGATGTGTTTCATTTCAATGAAAATGATTCATGCCAAAGACCACAAATCTCACAAACTTGGTCATTGACTATTGACAATTGTGTGTTAGGGTTAGAAAAAGTGGCCACAGCCAACAGCAGCCAAATACATACCCGGGAAACATTAGGACATCAGTGGGTGGAGAAAAATACAAATTCACTGCCAGAATGTAAACTGCAGCCATTCTTACACTGTCTGTTAATGGCAGGGTTCTTAAACTTTGCACAGTGGGTGAATGGGATTAATATTCAGAAAAGTGGGTGGAGCCTACAAAAGCTAATCAAAATTCACCTATTGATTTTCAAAGGAGTGGAGCCACAGCCAATTAGATTTATTTCATTTCAATGCCAATTATTGATGCCAAAGACCGCAAAGCTCACAAACTAGGTCATCATTGAGTAATTGTGTGTTAGGATTAGAAAAAGTGGGCAGAGCTAACACTAGCCAATTACATACCCGGCTAACGCCGGGCGACCAGCTAGTAGTAAATAAAGAGAAAACTGTTCCAGGCATTTTCCATCTTTACTGCCTCTGTCAGAAGCCAATCCTGATGTAATTTCCTCCCTTACTTTTTTTTCTCCAAGAAACTGCACTGTCATATCTAGCTTGCTTTGTAAACACAAATGACCACAGTATAGATCAAATTTCAGCAGCTTCTGCAGAGGGGTGAGGTGTATTTCCCTTCCAGGTCTTCTGCCATACCGAACTGCCCTCAGCCAATCAGTGGGGATCAGAAATGTGGGAGGGAAGCTTCTCTCTCCTCGGCAATGTACCAAATAGAACCAGGCTGACTGAGATAAGATCCATTACAGCACACACATTTATTATTATGTTGGAATGCTTGTCAGTCAACATCTTAGTCTGTATTGTTCAATGTTGGTTAATTTAACGTTTAAATGAGTTTTAAAGGATCATTCCTGCATCATGACTGTAGTTACAGAGGCATGGCTGCTCTCCCTACAACTTCCCTGAGGCATGATAGATACAGTGGGATGCGAAAGTTTGGGCAACCTTGTTAATCGTCATGATTTTCCAGTATAAATCGTTGGTGGTTATGATAAAACATGTCAGTTAAATATATCATATAGGAAACACACACAGTGATATTTGAAATTAAGTGTATTGGAGTTACAGAAATTGCACAATAATTGTTTAAACAAAATTAGGCAGGTGCATAAAATTGGGCACCACAAAAAAGAAATGAAATCAATATTTAGTAGATCCTCCTTTTGCAGAAATTACAGCCTCTAAACACTTCCTGTAGGTTCCAATGAGAGTCTGGATTCTGGTTGGAGGTATTTTGGACCATTCGTCTTTACAAAACATCTCTAGTTCATTCAGGTTTGATGGCTTCCGAGCATGGACAGCTCTCTTTAACTCACACCACAGATTTTCAATTATATTCAGGTCTGGGGACTGAGATGGCCATTCCAGAATGTTGTACTTGTTCCTCTGAATGAATGCCTTAGTAGATTTTGAGCAGTGTTTAGGGTCGTTGTCTTGTTAAAAGATCCAGCCCTGGTGCAGCTTCAGCTTTGTCACTGATTCCTGGACATTGGTCTCCAGAATCTGCTGATACTGAGTGGAATCCATGCATCCCTCAACTGTGACAAGATTCCCAGTCCCTGCACTGGCCACACAGCCCCACAGCATGATGGAACCACCACCATATTTTACTGTAGGTAGCAGTTGTTTTTCTTGGAATGCTGCGTTGTTTTTCCTCCATGCATAACGCCCCTTGTTATGCCCAAATAATTCAATTTTAGTTTCATCCGTCCACAGCACCTTATTCCAAAATGAAGCTGGCTTGTCCACATGTGCTTTAGCATACCTCAAGTGGCTCTGTTTGTGCTGTGAGCCAAGAGAAGGCTTCCTCTGCATTACTCTTCGCATACAGCATCTCCTTGTGTAAAGTGTGCCAAGAAGTGGAATGATGCACAGTGACTCCATCTGCAGCAAGATGATGTTGTAGGTCTTTGGTGCTGGTTGCTTCTGTCTATCCGAGATTTTCCTTGGTCTGCCACTTCGAGCCTTAACTTGAACTGAGCCTGTGGTCTTCCATTACCTCAATATGTTCCTAACTGTGAAAACAGACAACTGAAATCTGAGACAGCTTTCTGTATCCTTCCGCTAAACCATAATGGTGAACAATCTTTGTCTTCAGGTCATTTGAGAGTTGTTTTGAGACCCCCATGTTGCTACTCTTCAGAGAAAATTAAAAGAGGTGGGAAACTTACAATTGACCCCCTTAAATACTCTTTCTTATAACTGGATTTGCCTGTGTATGTAATTCAGGGGTCACTGAGCTTACCAAGCCAATTTGAGTTCCAATAATTAGTTCTAAAGGTTTTGAAATCAATAAAATGACAACAGTACCCACATTTATGCACCTGCCTAATTTTATTTAAACAATTATTGCACACTCTCTCTGTAAATGCAATAAACTTAATTTCACTTCTCAAATATCTCTGTGTGTGTCTCCTATATGATATATTTAACTGACATTTTTTATTGCAACAACCAACCATTTATACAGGAAAATCATGACGATTAACAAGATTGCCCAAAGTTTCGCATCCCACTGTATGTCAGGACATGAGACTGGATGTTGTTCTACTGCAGAAATCTTTAAAGAGAACCTGTACTGAGTAAAATTATTTAAAATAAACACATGAGGTAACTTCAAATGAACATTACATAGTTACCTTGCCATCAGTTCCTCTCAGAGGGTCACCATTTTCTTCTGACAGTGATCCCTTCCAGTTCTGACAACATTTTGTCAGAACTGAAATATATCAGTTGCTGTCGGGTATATATATATGTTGCTGTCAGTTACAGCTGAGAGGAGAACTGATGTGTCCATGTTTCCCTATGGGTCAAGTAGGCGGTTACAGTTTAACTGTGTGCTGACCAGAAAGCTGTTATGGTGTAATGGCCATTTTCAAAATGGAGGACGGAGAATTCCATTGATCACAGTCGACAAACAGGACGCAGGAGAGGAAAAAGAGATTGAGGAGTAGACTACACAGGAGGTAAGTATGACCTGTGTATGCTTATTTTGACTTTTAAGTTTCAGTTCAGGTTTTCTTTAACTTTCTGTCTTTTAGTTGCAGGAGGACTGTGCCCAGAGTTTAGCTCAACCTTCCTTTCACTTCCTGTTTCTAACAGTGGATTTTTCTATCTGAGTAATGAGTTGTTCCTGTCTGTAACCCTGAGATTCGCTCACAACTTCTACCGGGTCTGTATTGATGGTGTGCTGGATACATAGGAGGGGTCTGGAGGTTATTCCTGTCCGGAACGTAGAGAGAAGTACAAGGTGAGGAACATTACTGAGGAACATAGCAGAGCGTTTCCTGTCAGCTCAGCCAGCTCAGGAGGAGGCCGAAGTCCACTGTACTTACTGTTATATGCTGTGTGTGATATATGACTAATGTGCCTGAGTGAGGGATATCAAGAAACAAACATCTGAACTATCTCTGTGGTCCCATCTGTTGGTGTGAAGTGGTGTGATTATTATTTAGTATTTCTATAGTGCCGACATCTTCCGCAGCGCTGTACAAAGTATATTGTCTTGTCCCTTACTGTCCCTCAGAGGAGCTCACAATCTAATCCCTACCATAGTCATATGACTACGCATGTATCGTGTAGTGTATGTATCATAGTCTAGGGCTAATTTTACTTGGAAGCCAATTAACTTAGCTGTATGTTTTTGTGATGTGGGTGGAAACCGGAGTGCCCAAAGGGAACCCAGACACGGGAATTACATACAAACTAAATGCTGATGCAGAGAAACTTCATTTTTGAGATGTTTGGCCTATGTGCTTTTTATTGGGGGGCATTAGAAAAGTGCCAGGCTGGTGGGAAATGGGAAATTTTGGTGCCTGCAGAGAATGGACAATTTAGGCGCTGCTGTAGCCGCTAATGCAAATATCAACTACTGGGCACCAAAAGCAGAACTTTGGGTGTGTGATAAGTATCGGGCGCGGTGCCTGTACCACCAAAATTTGTCATTTTTAAAAATTATCATTTTGAAATTTATTGTTTTGAAAATTAGAGATGTAACATTTTTGAAATTGATTGTTTTTGAACTGCATCCTTTTTGTATTTACGTTATTTGCGGCGGTGGTAAGGACATGGGGGAAGGGGGTTTTAAGGTTAAGCGTCATGAAGGCGGGATTTAGGGTTAGGTGTCAGGAAGGGAGGTTTTAGGGCCCGTTTCCACTATTGCGGAAATCGGGCTGAATACGCAGACTCTCCCCGCACGCAAATCACATGGGTAAACTCTTCCATAGGGAATAATGCTTCCGCCGGTGGAATCGATTGCCTTAGCGATTTGGCCGACGTTGCAGCATTTTTCCATACGGGCGACAGCGAATCCCATAGCAGTGGGATTTGTATGCGTACTTGCAGACCAAGAAGTGCCGCCGCACGTCTCACAGCCGCGCACGGCAGCTAGTGGAAATGAGTAGGGATGGTCGGACATGCCAATTTCCGATTCCGTGGTAAATCCGCATTCCGCCATTGCCAATTACCGATTCCGCTTTCCGGTACCAATTTCCGCATTCCAATGCGGAATTTCCGCCGGAAATCGCGGAAATTCCGCGCGACTTTAACATCGATTTTCTCAAAAACTATAAGGTCTTTTTGAAAACTTTTTTTGCATCTTGTTCAGGAGATTATGTTTAATAAACCCTGAAAATTCTGTGTTTCTAGGACTTACGGGGGCTTTGCTATTAACCACTAAAGTCGGCGGATTTTTACTGTAATATAAAATGCAGAAAATAGGCAGATGCAGGTTTTCTGCATTTTACATTACAGTAAAAATTTGCCGACTTTAGCGGTTAATAGCAAAGCCCCGGTAAGTAAACACCAAATTTTCAGGGTTTATTAAACTGAGTCTTGTAAACAAGATGCAAAAAAAGTTTTCAAAAAGACCTTATAGTTTTTGAGAAAATCGATTTTAAAGTCGGGCAGAATTTCCGCGATTTCCGGCGGAAATTTCCGCGATTTCCAGCGGAAATCCGCCTAACACACTTGCATTACCGATTTCCGCATTCCGATGCGGAAATGCAAATTCCGGTCGGAATTTCGGAAATTGCATTTCCGCGGAATCCGAATGAGTATCCCTAGAAATGAGCCCTTAGGGTTAGGCATCAGGAAGGGAGGTTTTAGGGTTAGGCACCAGGAAGGGGGGTTTAAGGTCAGGCATTAAGAAGGGGGGTTGTTAGGGTAAGGTGTCAGAAAGGGAGGTTTTAGAGTTACGCCTCAGGAAGGGGGTTTTAGGGTTAGGCCTCAGGAAGGGGGGATTATGGTTAGGCGTCAGGAAAGGGGGGCTGTTAGGGTTAGGTGTCAGGAAGGGGGTTGTTAAGGTTAGGTGTCAGGAAGGGGGGCTGTTAGGGTTAGGTGTCAGGAAGGGGGGTTGTTAGGGTTAGGCCTCAGGAAGAGGGGCTGTTAGGGTTAGGTGTCAGAAAAGGGGGGCTGTTGGGGTTAGGTATCAGGAAGGGGGGCTGTTAGAGATGAGCGTAATGACCTAATTACGATTTTGCGAAATTTCGCGTAATTAGTGTAATTACGATTATGGCCGTAAGTACATAATCGTAATGAAGAAGGATTTCGCGAAATTTCACGTAAGCGTAATTTTCGCGTAATTTTCGCATTACAGTCGTATCATGCCGTAATTTCGCATTAAACGCTACCGTAATTTCGCGTTAAACCGTAACGCTCCGTATAATATAAAAAAGACGCCGACTTTAAGGGTTAATAGCAAAGCCCCCTTAAATGCTAAGAGCCTCAAATTTGGAGAATATATTAAGGAGATCAGGAGGAATAAGAGGAAAAAATTTTTTTTCAAAAAGACCTTATAGTTTTTGAGAAAATCGATGTTAAAGTTTCAAAGGAAAAATGTAAACATTTAAAAACCCGCCGACTTTAACGGTTAATAGCAAAGCCTGTTTAAAGTTTAGGAACACCAAATTCCCAGGGTATATTAAGGGGATCAGTGGGAATAAGAGGAAAAAAAATGTTTTCAAAAAGACCTTATAGTTTTTGAGAAAATCGATTTTTAAGTTTCAAGGGCGAAAATGTCTTTTAAATGCGGAAAATGTCAGTTTTTTTTGCACAGGTAACAATAGTGTATTATTTTCATAGATTCCCCCAAGTGGGAAGAGTTTTACTTACTTCGTTCTGAGTGTGGGAAATATAAAAAAAAAAACGACGTGGGGTCCCCCCTCCCAGGCCTCTTTAACCCCTTGTCCCCCATGCAGGCTGGGATAGCCAGAATGCGGAGCACCGGCCGCGTGGGGCTCCGCACCCTGACTATACCAGCCCGCATGGTCCATGGATTGGGGGGTCTCGGAAGGGGAGGGGCAGCCAAGCTTTCCCCTCCCCCTCCGAGCCCTTGTCCAATCCAAGGACAAGGGGCTCTTCTCCACCTCCGATGGGCGGTGGAGGTGGAGGCCGCGATTTCCTGGGGGGGAGGTTCATGGTGGAATCTGGGAGTCCCCTTTAAAAAGGGGTCCCCCAGATGCCCACCCCCCCTCCCAGGAGAAATGAGTATAGAGGTACTTGTACCCCATACCCATTTCCTTTAAGAGTTAAAGTAAATAAACACACAGACACTTAGAAAAAAGTATTTTAATTGAACAAAAAACATAACCACGAAAAAAGTCCTTTAATATTCTTAATTAACCATTAATACTTACCTGTCCCTTTAAATAAATGATCCCTCGCAATATCCTCGGAAATGTTCTATCAGTTACAATGTAACAAAGTTATTACAATGTAACAACTTTGTTACATTGTAACTACGCCGCACCCGACGCCACTCGCCGCTCAGCCGCCGCATACGCGTCTGTGCAGGACGCTAAGTCCCCGCAGCTCCCGCTGTCCACCCCGCCCACATCTGTCACCCACATGTCACCCACATGTGGGTGACATGTGGGTGACATGTGGGAGAGGCGGGGAGGGCAGCGGAGCCGGCGGGGACTTAGCGTCCTGCACGGACCCGACAGAGCTCTGAGCTATATAGCTCAGAGCTCTGAGAAGCATCTTTGTATTTGGGCTCCAAGGAGCCCCATTGGTCCTTAGCAGACAAATGGGGTTCCTTCAAATCAGAAGGAACCCCATTGGTCTGCTAAGGACCAATGGGGCTCCTTGGAGCCCAAATACAAAGATGCTTTCGAGAGCTCTGAGCTATAGCTCAGAGCTCTGTCGGGTCCTGCAGCGCAGACGCGGCGGCGGCGGTGGCGGCGAGTGACGTCGGGTGCGGCGTAGTTACAATGTAACAAAGTTGTTACATTGTAATAACTTTGTTACATTGTAACTGATAGAACATTTCCGAGGATATTGCGTGGGATCATTTATTTAAAGGGACAGGTAAGTATTAATGGTTAATTAAGAATATTAAAGGACTTTTTTCGTGGTTATGTTTTTTGTTCAATTAAAATACTTTTTCTATGTGTTTGTGTGTTTATTTACTTTTAACTCTTAAAGGAAATGGGTAAGGGGTACTACAAGTACCTCTATACTCATTTCTCCTGGGAGGGGGGTGGGCATCTGGGGGACCCCTTTTTAAAGGGGACTCCCAGATTCCACCATGAACCCCCCACCCAGGAAATCGCGGCCTCCACCGCCCATCGGAGGTGGAGAAGAGCCCCTTGTCCTTGGATTGGACAAGGGCTCGGAGGGGGAGGGGAAAGCTTGGCTGCCCCTCCCCTTCCGAGACCCCCCAATCCATGGACCATGCGGGCTGGTATAGTCAGGGTGCGGAGCCCCACGCAGCCGGTGCTCCGCATTCTGGCTATCCCAGCCTGCATGGGGGACAAGGGGTCAAAGAGGTCTGGGAGGGGGGACCCCACGTCGTTTTTTTTTTATATTTCCCACACTCAGAACAAAGTAAGTAAAACTCTTCCCACTTGGGGGAATCTATGAAAATAATACACTATTGTTACCTGTGCAAAAAAAACTGACATTTTCCGCATTTAAAAGACATTTTTGCCCTTGAAACTTAAAAATCGATTTTCTCAAAAACTATAAGGTCTTTTTGAAAAAAAAAATTTTCCTCTTATTCCCACTGATCCCCTTAATATACCCTAGGAATTTGGTGCTCCTAAACTTTAAGCAGGCTTTGCTATTAACCGTTAAAGTCGGCGGGTTTTTAAATGTATACATTTTTACTTTGAAACTTTAACATCGATTTTCTCAAAAACTATAAGGTCTTTTTGAAAAAAAAAATGTTCCTCTTATTCCTCCTGATCTCCTTAATATATTCTCCAAATTTGAGGCTCTTAGCATTTAAGGGGGCTTTGCTATTAACCCTTAAAGTCGGCGTCTTTTTTATATTATACGGAGCGTTACGGTTTAACGCGAAATTACGGTAGCGTTTAATGCGAAATTACGGCATGCACGAAACGCGAAATTTCGCGTTGAAAATTACGCTTACGGTATTTTCAATTACGATTTTAATGGCAATTTCGCTACGCTAATTTCGCATCGTAATCGCAAATTTCGCATGCGTAATTATAGTAATGCGAAATTACGAAAATTTCAGCTCAACTCTAGGGGCTGTTAGGGTTAGGTGTCAGGAAGGGGGGTTGTTATGGTTAGGCTTCAGGAAGGGGGGGTTTAGGGTTAGGCCTCAGGAAGGGGGGTTTATGGTTAGGCGTCAGGAAAGGGGGGCTGTTAGGGTCAGGTGTCAGGAAGGGGGGCTGTTAGGGTTAGGTGTCAGGAAGGGGGGCTGTTAGGATTAGGTGTCAAGAAGGGGGGCTGTTAGGGTTAGGTGTCAGGAAGGGGGGTTATGGTTAGGCGTCAGGAAGGGGGGTTGTTAGAGTTAGGTGTCAGGAAGGGGGGGTTTAGGGTTAGGCGTCAGGAAAGGGGTTTTAGAGTTAAACCTCAGGAAGGGGGGGTTTAAGGTCAGGCGTCAGGAAGGGGGGCTTTAGAGTTAAGCCTCAGGAGGGGGGGTTATGGTTAGGCATCAGAGGTGGAGGGCTCAGTGTGAGAGTGGGGTTAGGTTCAGCTGTAGTAAAATATTGGTAACATTTGCCAATGTTTTACTATCATCATTACCGCTGTAAATATTTTTTTGTTTTCAAATCTATTTATCGTTTAGACTTATATCGGCTTCACCCCTCGCCAATTCTATTTCATGCACGCAGCTGGTGTAGAATTGTAATCAGATACAGTGACCAGACACAGAATAGGTACCAGGATTAGGCTCCCCTGCCCCAGACATGGATGTGTCCCAGGTAGGCCGCCTAACTAGTGTTGGGCGAACACCTGGATGTTCGGGTTCGGGAAAGTTCGCCGAACATGGCCGCAATGTTCGGCATGTTCGGGCCGAACCCCGAACTCCCCGAACATCCCGCTTTTAGGGGCCCTATGGGGTCGCAGGCATAAGGGGGGAGCATGCCCCGATCGTGGGGGGGTCGGAAATTCCCCCCACCCCCTCCGCTAGCGCTCCCCCCTCTGCCCGCTTCCCCATACAAAAATTTCAAGAAGTACCTGTGTCCGGTGGTAGTGGGTGGCTGGCAGTGGGCGGCACTATGAAGTGACTGACTGAGGAGGAGGAGTCCGGAGAGTGACGCTTTGAGGGAGGCCGGGCAGTGGGCGGATCAGCAGTAGTACGGTACTACTGCTGAACCGCCCGCTGCCCGGCCTCCCTCAACGCGTCACTCTCCGGACTCCTCCTCCTCAGTCAGTCACTTCATAGTGCCGCCCACTGCCAGCCAGGCAGCCACCCACTACCACCGGACACAGGTACTTCTTGAAATTTTTGTATGGGGAAGCGGGCAGAGGGGGGAGCGCTAGCGGAGGGGGTGGGGGGAATTTCCGACCCCCCCCCCCCCCCGCGATCGGGGCATGCTCTCCCCTTATGCCTGCGACCCCATAGGGGGGCAGTATTCGGCCGAACAGGGCCCTGTTCGGCCGAACAGGGGCCCTGTTCGGCCCTGTTCGGCGGCCATTAGAAGTTCGGGTCGAACCCGAACTTAAAAGGCCGAACACCATCAGGTGTTCGGCCGAACTCGAACATCACCCGAACAGGGTGATGTTCTGCAGAACCCGAACAGTGGCGAACACTGTTCGCCCAACACTACGCCTAACGTCCCTGCTGCTGAACTCTGTAAATAGATATTTTACCAGGAAACTTGCCTGTCTCTGATGTGCTGCACCTCTAACAAGCTGCGGCACTCTGCAGGAGAGAGAAGTCGGTAGTGGGCGCTCCATTAATCACTTCCGCCTGGCTATCAGTGCGTCTCGTCATCGTCAGATGCAGCAGCTGTTCTCAGTAGCTGCAGAGAGCAGGGAAGTGCTGGCCGCCGGGAGACACAGCTTGATAGAACGTAGCACTGCGGAGAAGTCAGACATGAGGTCTGCAGTGCAGCAGAAGGTTCTCAGACCAGCACAGCAATGACCTCAGGTCTGTTTGTACACATCTCCTCCTGCCATGTATCTTCCTTAAAGGGGATTGCCAGCCATAAAATCAAATTCCATTTACCCAGTGCTCTGTGTTTATTATGCAGTCTACAACCTGACCCTGCATTGCAAACGCTCCAATATAATCATAAATGTTTCTGCTGTAATAAATCTTATCTCAGCCAATCTGGCTCTATTTGGTACATTGCCGACGAGAAGGAAGCTTGTCATCACCCCTCTCACATTAATGCTCCTCACTGACTGGCTTAGGGCAGTTCGGTGTGAAGCTGAAATACGATCTATGCTGTGCTCACATCGGTTTACAAGGCAAGCCAGAGATAACAGTGTAGTTTTAGGAGAAAAAAAGGGTAAGGGAGGAAATGACATCAGAATGAGCTTCAGTCAGATGGAATAAAAATGCAAAACGCCTACAACAGAATTCTCTTTGTTTACTATAAAAAATTCACTGAAATCAAAACGTGGACAGTACAATACATCCATATGCAATTAACTTTTTCTCCTGAGTTTTCACCTAGGAGATAATTGGGCAATACTTACTGTACTGTGTCCTCTGACCTGATGCTGAAAGGGGAAGAAGGGGGGAAGGGGGAAGAAGAGGAAGCTGGCAATGTAGATGGTTCCTACATCAAAATGAAACTGGCCACTTCTACTTCCTCATTGAGGCCTGATGGACAGAGAGTGTTGAGTTTAATCCTAAAGGTCTCTCTTTTGCATAATTTTCAATATTTTGGCCAGATGGTAATATAGGAGAGATGACTTCCAACCCCATAACTTGTAAGCTCACATTCGGATTGCTGAGTGTGAAGGGGGATCACGTGACAGTTTAGAATCCAAACTCTGTATTTTTGGCTGTAAAACAAAGCAGGGCTAATCACTCTTTGAACTTTCCTGCAGTAAAACCTTATCTCAAGTAATCTCCCACTGGGGCTGATGCATGAAAGGGCTGGTAATCCTGCGGTGCACACATACCGCACACAGTGTTACAGTCCCTTTCATCTGCAAGTACCATGAGTTACACGATGTGCATGACTCACTACTAACGATAGTAATACGTGTTGCAGCAGCAGCGGTTGTGCTACTCTAATCGCGTAACTCATGGTACTTGCAGGTAGAAGGGACAGTAATGCTGCGTGCGGTAAGTGTGCACCGCAGTATGACCAGACTTTCATGCATCAGCCTCACTGTTTCTTGGCTGTTAAAGCTCTTCAGAAAATAGGACTGTCTGAGTTCCACCAAGTTAGCCAAGTAGTTCAGAGAAGCTATTTTGCACTGAAAACTACTGAAAAGTTTTTTTAAAGGGGAACTTCAGCCTAAACAAACATACTGTCATTAAGTTACATTAGTTATGTTAATTAGAATAGATTGGTAATATAATCTCTTACTCGCCCTGTTTTAAAAGAACAGGCAAATGTTTGTGATTCATGGGGGCTGCCATCTTTGTCATGGGGGCAGCCATCTTTTTGGTTGAAAGGAAGTGACAGGGAGCATAAGACACAGTTCCAACCATCCTGTGTCCTGATCACCCCTCCCAGCTGCACACGCTAGGCTTCAAATGTCAAATTCAAACTGTAAAAAAAAAAAATTTGCACCAAAACAGCAGAATGAGAACAACAACATCAGAAATCCCATCATGCTTTGCACAGCATCAGGGGAAAAATGCCCGGGCAGCTAAAAATGAGACTTGTAAAAGAGAAACAAAGTTCTGATGCTGTGAAACTGTTAAAGAAACACCAAGCCTTTTCAGTGCTGCTGAGTCGATTTTTAGTCCGGAGGTTCACTTTAACTCTTCCTGTACTGAGAAATGATATGAGACTTCTTTCTTTGCAATGAATGTTCTGTTTATTATCTGTACTGCACATACAATTCATCATCTCATAAGTGTATTTTTCCTTCAGCTTTGATTTTAACCTGTTGGACACATTTTGTGTCCAGTTCCTCTATACCTATAACACTCTGCATGGGGCCTCCATCCCCCCTGACATACTGACCTCTATAATTTCCTCTTCCCATCCCCCTTCCTGATACCCTCTGCCTCTTTCCCTCATTGCTGAACTATAAGCAAGCACTTACACTTTGCACTTTGAGGTTTAAGGTATTAGAAAACTCAAATCATCCAGCTGCATATTTTGTCAAAATATTTTCAATTCTTTTATTATTTATTTATTTCCCTTGCTTAATAGTGGCCAATTCTCCTCCACCTGATTAACAGGTCCGGGATTCCATACTGCATTAACCAGAGCTGTGCAAAACAGAATTCGTTTCACCTCTAAGTTGTGACCCCTGCACTTTCCTTCACACTTTCATAATCTCTCTCTGCCACTTCTTCCTCCTTTCAATGTTTCCTCAATCTTTCCTCTGCTTCATCGCTGGGAGTTTGATCGCCTGTATGTGAGTCTTTGCCTGGACCGCGGGAGAAGTGTGATAGGGGAATTGCCGTTAGGGCTTGTAGGTCCCCGTATCCACTCTGTGTATTGTTATGTCTGTATGCTTAGGTGTTCCCGAGAATGTTTTGCTGTGGAGGTGCTCAGCACATCTATCAGCTGATCCATCTAGGAGTCCAAGAGGTGGGTTGATGTTCCACTCTAATGTACAGTGTATACAATACGCTTACCGGACAAGATGGCTGGTCAATCACAAACAGCAAGAAGTGGAGGCTGGAGGGATTCAAACAGACATTATTAACTGTGTGGATGATGTTCAAGTCACCCACCATTTCTCATACATCCACCAGCTAATCTAACCGGATCCGTTTCTTCCTGGTCTAACTGACTGCACACCACCAAACAAGGCCGGTTCTAGAAACAATGGGGCCCCTGGGCAAAATTAACCTGGGGGCCCCCTCAACAGACTCCCATTTAAAAAGCGGCATTAGGTGCCCTTTGTTGCAGTCGAATTCCCCACAGGCCCCTGAGCCGGCTGCTGACATCCCCCTCATCACCTCCTAACTTAGCTGTGCCCCCCAGACCCCTGCAATGTCTTTTGCAGAGAGCTGGCGGGCATGCTTCTCTGTCGGTCTGTGGCTCCATGCACTCCTAGACTTCATCCTTACAGGCACGCCTCTCCTCAGTGACCAGGCACCTGTTATTAGGTAATAACATGCCACAGGTCACAAAGAATATGCAGCAAGCCATGGATGAAGACAGGAGTGAAAGGAGCCAAAGACTGACACATTCCTGCAGTGTCTTTGGCATCTACCAGCACAGATGAGACTCTTCTCTGCCAAAGACATGGCAGGAGCCAGAGAGAGCAAAAGTTTGGTTGGCAGGACACCTTGGGGGATCCCTACTGGCTCTGGGGCCCTGGGGCAATTGCACTCTTTGCTTCTATGGTAGCACCGGCCCTGCCACCAAAACATACTGGGACATATGCAATTAACTTTTTCTTCTGAGTTTTCTCCTAGGAGATCATTTTTCATCTTTGAGTTAGAATCAGTTTTCAGCACTTTGCAATGGAAAAAGTACAAAAAAGTAGCTGAAAAAGTCCTGTCAGAATTATTTTGAGTATTTTTTTTCTTGCTGGTGGTGTAAAAGGCATTTTATTAACACATTTGAAAATAGCACCTAGGAGAAAACTCAGGCATATGGGCCACTGTGCTGTGTCTTCATGGGCCTTTAACATGTTCACATGAAAAGTTTTCTGTTGCTTACCTCCCAAACTCACCAGGTAAGTGACCGGATACACCTTCTTCAGAATGGTGGCCTGCTCCTCCTACGTGGCCTGCACAGGAAGCAACATGTACACCTTGTCACCTTCTGCAAATGATTGATCCCAGGCAGTACGGTCATGCCAGGCCTTCTGTTTGGCTTGCAGTTTTGCCATATTTTCAGTCACCATGGCAGCTAGTGACATTTTGAGTTTCAGGACATAATCAACCACTGAGACTTCTGAGAGGTCACTTCTGCCCTCCCAGGTCTCATGAATCAATTTTGATGACCCATGGACATCTCGTCCATACAGGAGTTCAAGGGCAAGAAGGGCACTTCCCCATAGATAAATAGCAAATGAGGCAAGTATTCCATGTAGTCACTATGCAATTTTACTGCCATGATAGCTCTGAAAATACTATTATCCTTAGCAACACCCTGCACTTAGTTCTGGGTTTTTTTATGCAGTGTAAAACTTAAAGGGACACTGTAGGGGGGTCGGGGGAAAATGAGTTGAACTTACCAGGGGCTTCTAATGGTCCCCCGCAGACATCCTGTGTTGGCGCAGCCACTCACCGCCTCCGGTTCACTTCTGGAATTTCAGACTTTAAAGTCTGAAAACCACTGTGCCTGTGTTGCCATGTCCTCAATCCCGCTGATGTCACCAGGAGGGTACTGCGCAGACACAGGCCATACTGGGCCTGTGCAGTAAGCTCCTGGTGACATCAGCAGGATCGGGGACACGGCAACGCAGGCACAGTGGTTTTCAGACTTTAAAGTCTGAAACTCCAGAAGTGAACAGGAGGGGGGGCCGGAGCATCGGTGAGTGGCTGCGCAGTCACAGGATGTCTGCGGGGGACCATTAGAAGCCCCAGGTAAGTTCAACTCATTTTCCCCCGACCCCCCTACAGTGTCCCTTTAACAATTAAAAAATTGTGTAATAAACTGCACCTTACTTATCAAGTGACCAGGAATTACTTGTTATTCCAGGTGTGACAATGGCATCTGCTGATGTGACTGCTGAGCTCCGCTGTTCCATCTGTCAGGAGATCTATAGAGATCCTGTGACCTTGCCGTGTGGCCACAACTTCTGCCGGGACTGCATCACAGAAGCCTGGGACCACCAGGAGGATCTACAGGAATATAAATGTCCTGAATGTCAGCGGATATACAGGAAGAGGCCTGAGCTGAATAGAAACACAACTCTACATAATGTCTGTGAGGCTTTTCATGCTACAGAGACAGTTCAGGAGCAGACCGGGGTCTTCTGTGATTACTGTGACTTTCCTGTTCTTGCTGCTAAATCCTGTCTGCAGTGTGAGACCTCCTTGTGTGACCATCACCTGAGGAAACATGGCAGGTCAGTGAAACACACTTTACTACCTCCCACTACTGACCTGGGGAAGAGGAAATGCTCTGTCCATAAGGAGATCCTGGAGTATTACTGCACCGAGGATGCTGTCTGTATCTGTGTGCCCTGCTCTGTGATTGGAGGGCATGTAGGACATAATATGATGTCACTGGAGGAGGCCTCTGAGAAGAAGAAGAAAAAGCTGAGAAATCTCCAACAGAAACTGATGGCAGAGACAGAGAAGGCTGAGGAAAGAGTCCAAAGTCTGGAGGAAAACAGGAGAAAAATGAGAGAAAAAGCAAATGGTGAAACAGAGAGAGTCACTGCCCTGTTTCGAGACCTCAGGAGACGACTGGAAGACCTGGAAAAGAGGGTCCTGAGTGAAATTACCAGACGGGCACAATTATATGGTGATATCTTCGTGCAACTGGAAGTAAAGAAAGAGGAGCTGTCCAGGAAGATGCGTGACATTGAGGAGCTGTGTAACATGACTGATCCACTGACTGTCTTACAGGAATCAGACACATGTGACTTGTGTGACACGGAAGATGGAGATGAGGAGGAAAAAGAGGAGAACGACTTGGAAGAAGAAGAGTATGATGAGGAAGAAGATGAGACAGCAGACCCAGGAGACTTGTGTGACATGGAGGAGGGGGATCATAAGGGCAGAGAGACAAATGATGAAAAGCTCTATAATGGACAGGATCTTAATATGACTGACATCTCACACATGCTACATACATTATATGATTTCATGTCTGGAGTGCATATCTGCTTCTATGCACAGGAAGCTGCAGACATTTTACTGGATATAAACACAGCTGGTAATTATCTACGTATATCAGATGACAGGAAAACTGCATCCTGGTCAGAGAAAAATCAGTATCGTCCAGAAACAAGAGAGCAATTTCAGCATCCTCACGTGATAAGCAGCCAGAGTTTCTCCTCAGGACGACGTTACTGGGATGTGGATGTTGGTGGATCAGATAGATGGAGAGTTGGGATGTGTTACCCCAGTGTAATTCGGAGAGGATGGCAGTCAGTGATTGGAGATAATAACAAGTCCTGGTGTTTGTACAGGCGGGGTAATCAATATTCAGTGATGCATGACACCAAAGTGATCCACTTACCTGACCAGATCCCCAGTGACAAAGTAAGGATAGATCTTGATTATGAAGCCAGGCAGATCTCCTTTTATGCCCTGTGTGACCCCATCAGACACCTCCACACCTTCACTGCCACCTTCACTGAGACCCTCCATGCTGCATTATATGTAGGAAAAGGTTGTATAAAGATATCTGGGAGGAATCGGGAATTGTAAGGAATCAACCTGTTGCTGAAATCACTGGAAGGAAATTGTAACTGGCTCATTGTCCTGCCTGTACTTCTCACTGGTTGCCTGTTTACCACTGACAGTTCCTGCCAGTTCTAAATAGGTCTGGTCTTTGTTGAAGTTTTTTCTAGCTTTGTACACTAAATGTATACAGTCATATGAAAAAGTTTGGGAACTCCACCTACAAATTTTCTGTGTAATTGGCTGAGCTTTAAAAATAAATACATTTGAAAGAGGAATTTTAACCCAGGATTGAACTTTAACTCCAATCAGTAGCTGATACCCTCCTAGAAATCTTCTCCCTTACTCGATTGACCATTAGAGACACCTGTATGGCTGATATAGTGGTGAAGCCCCTCCCATAGTGTGATGTTAGCACCATGGCCCTGACAGTTTACTGTGTAACTTCTTTGCATTGTGGGAAATAACGTCTGTTTCCAACTGCCAAGTAAGCCATATCTCCCTCTGCAAAATGTTAATGTAACGGTTGGGTGCTGCAACTCAGACGTCTGATTATTAGGTGATCTGCAGTATCACCAATAATGCAGACACTATACCTGATTATGTGGTGATCTGCAGAATCACAAATAATACAAGTATAGCTGGTAAGGATACTGTGTGAGTAGTGTTTTGGTGCAATCGTAACTTTAAGGGGCTGGTAAGGTACTATCAGTACACTGACTGTCTAGATAGAATAGACCTTTCCAGAGGGCTGGAAAAGGTACTAACAATGAGAGTACAGAAAAAGTGTAACTAGTTCTTACCAGAGGAGCTGGCAAGGAACTGAGAAATACAGACTTGCTATAACACAGACCTTTCCAGAGGGTCTGGAAAAGGTACTAACAAAGAATACAGAGATATACAGACTAGTCCTCACCAGAAGCGCTGGCAAGGTACTAGTAAAATAGGTGACTGTATAGACTTGATCAGACCTTTCCAGAGGAGCTGGAAAGGTGCTATCAGTCACCAACTGAGCAATAAGGAACCACCTCACCAGAGGAGCTGGTGAGTAAATAACACCTCACCAGTGGCGGGGCCCACTGGTGAGTAGAGAGGTCAGACAGGCAAGGTTCGGCAACAGAGAGGTAAGTATCAGTACAGAATCGTGAGGCAGAAGAATAACGAGTAATCAGGCAGAGGTTCAGCAACTAGTCAGATAGGCAGAAGTACAGAAACGTTAAGCAGAAAGGAAGGTCAGAGGTCTAGCCAGAATCATACACAGGTAATCAAAACAATGTAACAATAATCCTAGTCTTGGTGTGAAGTCCTTGGTTTCAACACCTGGAACTAGTCTTAGGTCTGAGCGCTAACACAAAGTATTCACGACAGCAGACAGAGAATGAATGAAGACTGAAGGCTTAAGAAGCGGAGACACGCTCCCAGCCACCTCCACCTCGGAACCAGCCAATCCGAGCGGCGAGAGTCACCAGTGATGTCAGCCGACCGGCAGGTCAGCTGCGCGCCTTCTGCCCGCATAAAGGTTCTGTCTCCATGCACGCCCGCGCGAGACAGAAACCCTATGAGCTGGAGATAACACCGTTCCCGGCGTGCTAGACGCTAAGGGAATGGATAGCGCTTGAGAGTCAGGAAGAGAGGCGGCTGCAGACACCCCCTGCGAGTCAGCAGCCGCCAGGTCTATACTTGTTACAGTTAATTTACTGAGAGTTTTATGCATTGATGCACCTGCCAGTACTAAAGATGTTCTCACCTGTTATAAATTTAAGAATTACAGTGAGGAAAGATATAACAATGGGCAAACACTGACTAAATAATTTATACATGAATATTGCAAAAAAAAATAAAAAAATAGGCAATTTTAATGAAGGGTGGTGGTAATAACATCAAATGTATGATAACAAATGCTGGAAGCATTTCAAATAAAATGGATGAACTTGCTTTGCTGATGAGAGAGAAAGACTATGAAATTTTTGGAATAACACAGACAGGGATGGGTGCTAAATGTGGAGGGTTACAGTGCATTTATAAAAGAAAGACAGAATAAAAAAGGAGGCGGGGTCTGTATGTTTGTTGAATAATCCTTTTCTCCAGTTATAAAGGACCCTATGTGTGGTCTGTGCCAGAATGTTTCATACATGACAAACACAATATATATATTTATTAGCAAATAGCAAATTAGTGCCTGTTGGGCATGTGCATGTCCACAAATAACCCTAAATATGAATATATGTGAGTGTCAAAAACCTGAGCGGTTCTTGCCTTTTGCAAGCCTTTAAAGCATTTCTATCAAATAAATCCGGCATAACAGTACTTTTAGATTGACGGTATACCTTGACATGAATCAGAGCACTCAGTATTTGATTTTATACAAAAAAATTGTATTTGCTTATCATACAGCATATATACAAAATATGAACAGTTCCAAGTAGTGTTTCCTTCTAACAGTATTCCATCTCATCAAGGCTTTATAGCCAAACGATCATCAATCTTCTCAGTACATTCAAAAAAGAATTATAACAGTTGTGTTATGTAGAATATGATCAAAAATAGTCAGCAGTATTAGTAGCTGTTTCAAAAACTCAGTAATCTTGAAATAATAACGTAAAAATAGCATAGAAACTTCTTGCTAACATCTTAAAAGAACTCAATGCTGAAAAATTAATTAAGTAATTAATTAATAAAGTAAATCACCAGAATATTAAGCATATTTCCCCTTCTCTGTCATCTCTTCAGCATCTAAAACCACGTGTGGGAAGCCAGCTTCAGGCGTGTAGCTGAGTAAGTGTCTTTCAGGAGAGATTCTGTGGGATTGAATAGCTCTCAAACTACCTATTTTTATACTCACTGGATCCAATATGGCTGCCGAATTCTGAATTTCCCTTAATCTCTAGTTCTGATTGGCTGAAATTTCCAAGTGTCAATTATTGTTTATTTTGAATACCTGGCATTTTAATTAAGACATAAGTCCTGATTCTATTTACTTTTTCTCCCAAGTTTTCTCCTAGGTGATATTTCACATCCTATCGATAAAATGACTTGTAAGCCTCCTACAAGCAAGAAAATACTTTTTGGTACTATTTCAATTGTAGAGTACTGAAAGGTTATTTTAAACAGAAGATGGAAATTATCTCCTAGGAGAAAAAGTGAATAGAATCAGGTCCATAATGTTTTATATTTACAAATACTTTATTTAACTTATCAGTGGGAATTTCCATAGTTTGGAATATTTACACATACTGTAATTAGCTTATCAGGTCAGTTTGCCATCTTTTGGAGTGATATGACATCCATTAATCAGTACTTTGACACTGGTAGACTTTTTGTTTGCGTCTGACTTGTTTGGTTAATCTACTTGCCCCAGACTTTAGAACTTTTAAATATTAAACAATGTTCATTCTATCTATCTTTTATGGCACACTTCTGATATGTCCCTCTACTAATTCATTCGGATTGTGTCTGTCCTTTTCCTGAAATGGAGTCGTCCATTTTAAACCAACAAGGTACGTGGACCTGCAATGGATTAATTAATTGGAGCTAGAATCAGTCCCCTTAACTATAGAATGTTTTTGTTAATGTTTTCAGTTGAGTTGATACACTATTGTAATGATCGGTGTAAGACAGAGAGGATCTGATTCCCGGTGATCTGCAGTATCACCGAGAATACAGAATATACCCGATTATCGATGATCTGCAGTATCACCGACAATCAGATATATCTACTAACCTCTGGACACCTGAGAGCTTGAGAGTGTTAGGTGCAACAATAATACTTTGAGTACTGCACCTCAGGAGAAGGTACAGAAGCAGTAAGGAGTACTGCACAGGAGTAAGTTCCTTCCGTTGGCCTAGACTCTCCCGGGGGAGGAGCTAGGTTAAGAGTAGGAAGGACAGAGTGTGAGTGACACCAGTGATGGGGGTGTCACTAACAGGTCCGGGAACTGCCTCTAACTGTAAGGCCAGTTCTCGAGGTCGGGCAAGCCAGGTCGTTAACACACAGACAGATAATGTACAGATTCAGGAGTCAGAAACGTAATCCAATGGACAGGCAGAGTTTGGCAACGGGGTATCAGAAATAGCGAGGTACAGAGTCAGGAGGCAAATACAGAGTTCAGGAACGAGCAGAGGTTGGCAACAGGATATCAGAAATAGCAAGGTACAGAATCAGAGTTCAGAGGAATAGTCAGGCAGGCAAAAGGTCATAACAAATAATACAGATCAATATTCCTAACGCTAAGGTGTGAGGTCCTTGATCGTCAACACCTTTGGAAACTATGCTAGGACACAGATATGAACAAGGTCTGAGTGCTACCACGTAGTGATCGCAACGCCAGATACCAGAGAAGTGACCAGCACCCAGTATATATACATCAGCGCTTCCAGCGCCTTCCCTAAGTGCTGGACCAATGAGAAGTGGAGGAAATGTCAGCTGACCAGCCTGGTCAGCTGACCTTCTTCTGGCTGTCATATAAACTCTGCCTCTCAGCGCGCGCACGCGTTACTCTGAACCTGTGTGGACTATTAGTCCCAGCCACACCAGTCACACTTTGCAATGTCTCTGTTGGCCTGCGCGCGGGGTGGGACGCACCGCTATCAGCACATGCAGTGGCCTCCCCGCGCCTGGTCAGACTGTCAGTAGCAGGCTTATGCGCGCAAACCGCCGCGTCAGACGCGGCGGTTTCTCCGCGTTCTGCTATGCCATCCACGGAAACAGCCGCCTTATCCTGTGTCCATGCGGTGGCTTTTCAGTGTTTCTTCACAACTAAATAATCATTATTTAATAAGCAATAGCATTTATACACAAGATAAAACAAATAAAGCAAACTAAATCCTTAGTATAAACAATGTGATAATGAAGCAAAGTTTATTAACTGAGATACAGCTGACTCAGGCTGCCGATGTTTGGGAAAAAAAACAACTTTTTAGCCAAACCGGTCCTAATGCATGTAATCACTTCTTGTCAGCTACTACTGTATATACTCAACCATAAGCCAATCCTGTGTAAAAGTCAACCTCAATAGTTGACTCTCTTATCCACACGTGATTAGTGCCCCTGTAGGTTCCTGGACATAAGACTCAAATCCTGCACTATATGCCATCCCCGTTGCCCTTAAATTTTAAGATATTTCCACTATTTATGTGCATAAAAGACCCAAGTTTTGTATTGCACCTGCAGCATGTTTTGTTTGATGAGTATTACTGGACTGAGGTTATGTACTGGGGTATCTACTGACTAATTTACAGTATATTGTAGCACTTTGGCCCTGGACTGACCATAATGTCAGAACCTGCGATCAGAGCTCATTGTTAATGATTACTTTAAGCTCTTGATTTCACTTGCTTTGTATTTTATTATTGCTGAATAGTGATGTTTGTGAACACTTCGCCAGCGAATAGCTGAGCCTGGCCCCTGTACTACTTCCAGGTCGCTATGTCTGGCAGTAGTACGCATGCCCTGAGCCGGATGCGTTCATTAGTATGCATGCCCTGGCCCGGCGATGCGCATCCTTGGCCTGTGGCTGGGCATTCTTCGTGATGTCACACTCATGCGCAGAGCATGCCTGGCCACAGCTGCACAATTAAGGACACGCACCGCCAGGAATGGGCATGCGTACTACTGCGGGTCATTGCGACCCAGAAGTAGTACAGGGGCCAGGCTGCCCATAGCTTCGCGGCGAGCAGTTCGCTAAACTGCTCGCTACACCTCTAAATTGCTGAGCTGGTTTTGACAGGCCTAAAGCTATTATAGATTTTGGAGATTATTTTGCACCTGCTTCATGCCCGCTTCCCAGGGCCGGATTTACCATAAGGCACTGTAGGCACGTGCCTACAGGCGCATGATGATGGAAAGGCGGCTCCCTCCCCTCGGGTGCCTCCCTCCCTCCTTCCTTATGCAGAGTCCTGAACAGAGTATAAATGAGAGGTTACGCACCCGGGTCTCGGCGTTCCATTGATGAGATCTCTCTTCAGTTGGGGGCACCTCCAGCTACTTAATACTGATGGTTCCCCTAGCTACCTAATATTTGGGGGCACCTCTAGCTACCTATGATGGGCAGGGGAAGTAAGGAAGAAGTGACAGCTGGGCCAGCCAGCATACCTGCAGTGCAGTTCAGCGAGGGTTTGTAGGTTCATGGAGGGCATAGCCTAGGGCAGGGGTCCCCAAACATTTTGGGTTGAGGGCCGGGTCAACATACTTCAGACCGCTGGTGGGCCGGAGTAAACATAAAATGATGTAGAAGTCTTTGCGGACCAGACAGTGAAGCATACCCAGGTGACAATCTGCAAGCCAATTGGACAGCAGTGTCACCTGATGTGGAATTTGATTGGAAACCAGCAAAATTTCTGCTTTCTGGCTTCCATGTGGATGGGGGGTGCTGCACTGCTATTCCATATGTGGACCACCAATATTTAAAGATGTAGCTGACTGCATTTATAAGCAATACATTTTCTGTGTGGGGGGCCGGTAAGAAAGCCTTAGGGGGCCACATTCGGCCCGCGGGCCTTAGTTTGAGGACCACTGGCCTAGGGTGCCAAGACATCTGTGCCTATAGGCTCCTGTGATGAAAATCCGGGCCTGCCGCTTCCTCCTCCATTTGAATCCCTGGAACATCTTTTCCCATTGTGTAAACCATCTTGAAGGTAAAATGTAGGCGTATGGAAATACATTACTTTGTAAGAGAAACAACATTTTAGGGAGGATCATCATCTTAATTCAGGACGTTATAAACAGCTTATCCCACAGGTGTAACATATTTTTACAATCTTTCAGAAGTTTTTCAAATTGTTTCTTTTAGGTCAGAAAAAAATCACTCTTAGGTAATTGATTTAATGTGGCACCCATACATATTTACACCTCTGAAACTGCACATTATGTCCAGTGATAAGAATTTATTACCATTAACTTAAAAATCAGATATATTGCTAAAGTTAGCAAAAATTTTAATTTAACCACTTCACCAATAAGGTTTTTTTCCCCCCTTATGGATTACAGCAATTTTCACATTTCCTCCCATGCATTCCCAAATAACTTTATCACTACTTATCACACCTAAATGCATTGCAATAAATTAGTTTTCCCCCCCATAAATTAGGCTTTCTTTGGGTGGCACATTTGGCTAACAATTATTTTATTTTATATGCATTTTAGCAGGAATAAGAAGAAAAATAATTGAAAAAAAAAACACATTATTTCTCAGTTTTTAGCCATTATAGTTTTAAAATAAATATGTACATAAAACCTACACATTTTATTTGCCCATTTGTCCCGGTTATTACAACATTTAAATGATGTCCCTAGTACAATGTATGGTGCCAATATTTTATTTGGAAATAAAGTTGTATTTTATTTTTTGCTTTTTCACTGTACCCAATTAATAGTTACAAGCCTTTACGTGCAAAAATAACAGTAACATAGCCTCATGACATACATATATGTCATGTATGTCTCTAAAATAACAATTTATGTACCGGCATTTTCTTTTAAATTCCATAACTTATGTTTTTTGTGGAGAAATATAATAATTTAGTGCACTATTATATTTGTCTACAAGATGGCACCATCCTGCCTAGAAAGATGAATCACATTTTTTTCTGTAAAACAAAAGCAAAAGTTGTTTTTTTTTTGTTTTTGTTTTCTTATTAACCTTTCTCCATGAAAGACCTCTGCTGTTCATTACAGCAGAAACCATTCAAAATCCAGCACTTAAATTGCCTTTGGGAATATAAATTCTCATTTACCAATCTACTCTGTAAGTGCTGATGACGAGAGTGAGCACATCTGCAGCAGGAGACAGCTATGTACACCCACAGGGCTTGATTCTCTAAAACGTGATAACTGCTATCAAAGCGGTTATCACGCGATCTGCTGCTCGCAGTGCTCATAACGCAAACAGCGTTAGTTTAAGTGATAAGCAAAGGTTATCGCGCGATCACGTGTGCTTTTCACAACATCTATACCCCTGACTACATATACTGGGGACATATACCCCTGGCGTGATAAACGACGGTTATCTTGCGATCATGGGCACACTTCACGTGAAAAGCGCTCGTGATTGCGCGATAACCTTCGCTTATCACGTGAACTAACACTGTTCACGTGATAAGCACTATGAGCAGCAGATGGCATGATAAATGCTGTGACAGCAGTTATCACGCTTTTGAGACTCTAACTGTTTTACCTTTAAATTCAACTGAAGTGACAATATGGAGGGTGACATATTTATTTTCTTTTAAACAATACCAATCTCAAAACTCACCTTTTCACTCTGGCCTACCCCCAGAGGCGTAGCTAGGGCTTTCAGCGCCTGGGGATAAAGATTATTAATGCGCCCTCTAAGAGGGGACCTGCGCCAAAAAAGAGGCGTGGCCACACAACAGAATGTAGGTGTGGCAAAGGGTGGGGCCAAATATACATGACCTTAGCAGTGGTGTAAAAGGTCTGCCAGGGAAGTTTGAGCTCTGCCATAGTGTTTCCCCCCAAAATACATGTAATCTCACAGCATTTCACCAAAAATGCATGTAATTTGCCAGTGGTTCCTCCAAAATACTGATAATATGGCATTCATTCCCCCAAAATAGACATAATATGGCAGCAGCGGTTCCCCCAACATACATATATGGGTGTCCCCATAATAGGTAGCCAGGTGTATATGTGCCCCAGTATAGGTAACCAGGTCTATAGGTGTCCCCAGTGGAAGTAACCATGCCTATAGGTGTCCCCATAATAGGTAGCCAGGTGTATATGTGTCCCCAGTATATGTAGCCAGGTGTATATGTCCCCAGTATATGTAGCCAGGTGTATAGCTGTCCCCAGTATATGTAGCCATCCTCCTCACCTGTCCCTATCCAACCTGCTCCTCAGTCCCATTCTACTTCAAAGTCCTCTGCATGCCAGGCTGGTAGAGGACTGCAGACCTCGTAGGCAAGCACTTCGTCATCACACTTGTTGGTTGAATCACCAGTGTTCCAGCGTCAGGCCTCTGTGCCAGAAATGTTGTAGAGGAAGCGGATGCTCCCTGCAACTGATCCGTTTGTGGTGAAAAATAATGCGCTCCTGGCAAGGCTGTTGGGCCAACAGCTGCTGCCCTACCAGTTTGTGGAGTGTGCCCCCTTCCGCAGACTGATGAACAGTGTTGCTCCACAATGGCGGATCCCCAGCCGCCATTATTTTGCCAGGAATGCTATCCCTGCCCTGCACCAGCACATTGTGGAGTGTGTCGGCCGGTCTATGGATCACTCTGTCGGTGGCAAGGTGCACTTCACGATGGATGGCTTGAGCAGCAGGCATGGGCAGGGAAAGTATCTCACTTTTACCGCCCATTGGGTCACCCTCCATGGTGCTGCTGAGGAGGGTGCAACATCTGGGGCATCTCAATTGGTGGTGCCCCCACATTGGTTGAAGGGAAGGCCTGTTCCACTTCCCTCTGCTACCTGTTCTGTCCAAGGCCAGTCTGCCATTGCTGAGCCTCCCAGCAAGTGGTCCCGCTCCTCCTACACTGGTCTGCAGCACCATCGATGCCAAGCAGTGCTGAAAATGGAATCCATGGAGGAGAACAGGCATACCGGATCTGTAATCCTTGCAGCCTTACAAGGTCATATTCGGCAGTGGCTGACCCCACGAACACTTGACACGGGTGTAATGGTGTCTGATAACGGTGCCAACATGCTGGCCGCAATTTCGCAAGGTGGTTATACCCACTTACCTTGCTTGGCCCACGTCTTCAACCTTGTAGTCCAGAAATGTTTAAACACTTTTGATGGGTTGAAGGACGCTGTGGCACAAAAGGTATCAACCCACATCAGTCGCTCCGCAACTGCCACCGTGGTCATGAAACTGCTGCAGCGCCGCCATAGCCTGCCGCAGCACAGGCTTATTTCTGATTGTCCGACGCATTGGAACTCCACACTCCACATGCTGGAGAGGTTGTGGGAGCAGCATATGGCGGTCAGGCTATACCTGTCTGAGGCATCTTCCACCAGAACAGGGCCACTGGACTACATTACTGGGGACCAGTGGCAGCTGATTGCACAGGTGTGCAAAGTGTTGTAGCCATTTGAGCAGGCAACAAAAGTGGTCAGTGAGGAGCACTGCAGTATATCAGAGGTGCTCCCTCTTGTCTTCACCATGGAAAAGACTCTTGACAAACTGCTCGAACAGGGGGAAGAAGCCCTACTGAACAGTGACCAGTCAAGTGAAGGAGTGAGTGGGCATGCTCCAGTCCTGGATGAGGGGGCAGAGCTTGTGGAAGCGGAATTGTCCGGGGGTGGGAAGAAGATTTTGATGCGGAGCTGGAGCATGATGACGACGACAGTTCTGACAGCCAGGAAGAGGTGATTCATGGCAGACATCTCTTCCCCATGGCTGTACATATGATCCAGTGCCTCCATAAAGACCCCCGGATTAAAAAATTAAAATCAAGGCTCGACATGTGGGTGGCCACCATCTTAGATCCCCGGTGCAAGGGGAAAATGTGCCAGTTCATACCCCCTCCCAAGCAGATGCCAGGATGAGCCAGATCCGGGATGCCCTTCATCGTTGGGTAGAAGATGCGTTTCCTGCACCTGTACCCCGGCCCCAGGCTACCAAGCCTAGTAGTCATCACACTCAGCAAGGTCTGGTGGTCCCACTCCCAGCAGCAGCACCAGTAGCAATCTGTGAACCTGCTGAGTATGCTGAAGGAATTTTACCAGCCAGTGCTGTCAAAAACCAGATCGATCGATATCTGCTTAAAATGATTGCTAACTCAGTAAAGGACTAGCCTTTAAAGCGTCATAACCAAAATTTAGACAGTAGTGGGTGCGTCGCTCACTATAAACAGAATATTTATAGGTTAACAGGTTTACCTCTGAAAGAAATACGCAACACTCAGCTCTTGAATTTTATAAAATTATCTTGTTAACCATCTTAGCGGTATGGACGAGCTCAGCTCGTCCATCACCGCCGATGGCTGCCGCTCAGGCCCTGCTGGGCCGATTTGGCTGAAATAAAAAGCAGCACACGCAGCCGGCACTTTGCCAGCCGCGTGTGCTGCCCGATCGCCGCCGCAAGCAGCGGCGAAAGAGGGTCCCCCCAGCCGCCTGAGCCCAGCGTAGCCGGAACAAAAAGTTCCGGCCAGCGCTAAGGGCTGGATCGGAGGCGGCTGACGTCAGGACGTCGGCTGACGTCCATGACGTCACTCCGCTCGTCGCTATGGCGACGATCTAAGCAAAACAAGGAAGGCCGCTCATTGCGGCCTTCCTTGTTTATTCTGGGCGCCGGAGGCGATCGGAAGAACGCCTCCGGAGCGCCCTCTAGTGGGCTTTCATGCAGCCAACTTTCAGTTGGCTGCATGAAATAGTTTTTTTTTTATTTAAAAAAAACCCTCCCGCAGCCGCACTGGCGATCTTAATAGAATGCCAGGGTGGTTAAGAAAAATAGATAAAGCATTTATATACAGGAATATACATCTCTCCAGTTGTTGTCAATCATCCAAAAAATACATTTTCAAAGTTCCTTTAGTTAAAAGAGTCCTTTTCAATATAGCAAATATTCTGCTGTAGCTTTTATCCTTCATCAATAATTGTTGTCTCGAGATTGTACAGTGTATGTTACACACAATATAGCTTTATTCTTAAAAAATGATATATGAAGTTATCTATATATATAAAATCGGATGTATGTGTGTGTGTGCGTGTGTGTGTGTGTGTGTGTATGTGCCGCGATCACGCGAAAACGGCTTGACCGATTTGAACGAAACTTGGTATACAGATCCCTTACTACCTGGGATGATATGTTCTGGGGGTCTCGCGGCCCTCCCGCACACCTGGGCGGAGCTACAAACAGCAAATCAGATTCCACCCATTCAAGTCAATGGAAAAAATGTAAAAGACTACCATTCTCACAGTAATCAAGCCAGACTCCCCACACTTGGCACAGGTGATCACTTGGTGACCAAGGTTACAAATCCAGAAAAAGCGGGCGGAGCATAAAACAGCCAATCAAAATTCAGCCATTCATTTTAAATGGGAAAATGTAAACTGCAGCCATTCTTAGACTGTTAATCGCAGGGTTCTCAAACTTGGCACACTTGGTCACTGGGTGAGTAAGATTAAGATTTAGGAAAGTGGGTGGAGCCTACAACAGCCAATCAAAATTCACCTATTGCGTTTAAAGGGGAATATTTAAACTGCTGCCATTCTTACACTGTTTATGGCAGAGGCTTCAGACTTGCTGCAGTCAGTCATTGGGTGACTGGGATCCAAATTAATTAAAGGGGTGGGGCCACAAACAGCCAATCAGATTTCTTTGCTGGATAAACTGCTTCCATTCACACATTTTTGATGCCAGGAACCTGAAAGCTCACACACTTGGCCATTGAGTGACTGTGTGACAAGGTTACACAAAGTGGGCGGAGCCAAAAACAAATTTTACTGGGAAAATATAAACTGCAGCCATTCTTACACTGTTAATGGCAGGGTTGTCAAACTTTGCACAGTTGGTCATTGGGTGAATGAGATTAAGATTTTGGAAAGTGGGAGGAGCCTACAACAGCCAATCAAAATTCACCTATTGATTTTCATGGGAATATTTACATTGCTACCATTCTTACACTGTTAATGGCAGAGGCCGCAAACCTGATACAGTCAGTAATTGGGTGACTGGGGACCAAATTCACTAAAGGGGGTGGAGCCACAAACAGCCAATCATGTTTGTTAGATTGATTTCAGCCATTCTGTTATTGGCAGGGTTCTCAAACTTGACACAGTTGGCCACTGGGTGACTAGGATTAATATTCAGGAAAGTGGGTGGAGCGTACAGCAGCCAATCAAAAGTCATCTTTTGATTTTCAGGGGGAATATTTACATTGCTGCCATTCTTGCACTGTTAATGGCACCGATTATTATACAGATAAGTGGGTGGAGCCTAAAAAAGCCAATCAAAATTCACCAGTTGATTTTCAAGGGGAATATTAAAATTGCTGCCATTCTTGCACTGTTAATGGCACAAGCCTCAAACATGATACAGTTGGTCATTGGGTCACTGGGGTTCAAATTCAGAAAAGGGGATAGAGCAGGCATGGGCAAACTTGGCCCTCCAGCTGTTGAGGAACTACAAGTCCCACAATGCATTGCAGGAGTCTGACAGCCACAGTCATGATTCATTAAGACAAATGCATTGTGGGATTTGTAGTTCCTTAACAGCTGGAGGGCCAAGTTTGCCCATGCCTGGGATAGAGCCACAAACAGCCAATCAGATGTGTTTCATTTCACTGGGAAAATACAAATTATTAATGCCAAGGACCCAAAGCTCACAAACATGGTCATTGAGTGACTGTGTGTCCAGGTTACAAAAAGTGGGCAGAGCCAAAAACAGATTTCACTGGGAAAATGTAAACTGCAGCCCTTCTTCACTGTTAATGGCAGGGATCTCAAACTTTGCCAAGATGGTCACTGGGTGACTGAGATTAATATTCAGGGAAGTGGGTGGAGCCTATCATAGCCAATCAAAATTCACCTGTTGATTTTCAAGGGGAATATTTAAATTGCTGCCATTTTTACACTGTTAATAGCAGATGCCTCAAACCTGCTACAGTTGGTCATTGGGTGACTGGGGTTCAAATGTTGGAGAGGGGCGCAGCCACAAACAGCCAATCTGATTTGTTTAATTTCTATGGGAATATACAAATTATTGATGCCAAAGACCCCAAAGCTCAAAAACGTGGTCATTGAGTGTTTGTGCATTAGGGTTACAAAAAGTGGGCAGAGCCAAAACTGGTCAAATACATACACGGGCAGTTCCAGGTCATTAGTGGGCGGAGACAAATACAAATTTCACTGGGAAAAAGTATACTGCAGCCATTCTTACACTGTTAATGGCAGGGTTCTCAAACCTGCTACAGTTGGTCATTGGGTGACTGGGGTTAAAATTCAGAAAAGCGGGTGGAGCCACAAACAGCCAATTAGATTTTTTTTCATTTCAATGCAAATTATTGATTCCAAAGACCGCAAAGCTCACAAACTTGGTCATTGAGTAATTGTGTGTTAGGGTTAGAAAAACTGGGCGGAGCTAACACTAGCCAAATACATTCCCGGGCAACGCCAGGCAATCAGCTAGTATTCTTATATAAAGAACTTAAAGTAGATATGTCTTAATCCATCAAATTTGGTAATTGTTTCTAAGCTTGCAATTGCGTTTGAATAGTAAAACTTATAGCATAGAAAAAAGTTATCTAAAAACTCAAAAATCTGCTGAAGTTTAAAAAGACAAGTCTTTAACGTTTATATAGACTAATTATCAAAGAATTCACCAAGAATTATTGCATATGACCTCTCTGATGTATCTTTCAGAATCACGTCTGTGAGAAGGCAGGCTTCGGCCTGGGATGTTTCAATCAGCTAGGTTATCAGGCAATGAATACTATATACAGCCTGAAAACTCTCTTTTATAGAGATTTTCTCCCCAGAAATAATATAAGGGAATTTCCAAACTATTTTTAAATGAGCACATATGACTTAATGGTTATTTTTATAACATTACTTCACTCTTATTTTTAGATGGGGATATCTAGATGCCCCTTGTGGTTATAAGTGGTAGTAGCAGGCACAAGGCTTAAAGAGAGTCTGAAGCGAGAATAGATCTCGCTTCAGACCTCATAGCTAGCAGGGGCATGCGTGCCCCTGCTAAAACGCCGCTATAGCGCGGCTTAACGGGGGTCCCTGTCCCCCCAAACCCCCTCCGAGCAGCGGGGGAGCGCTTCCTGGTTGGGGCAGGGCTAACCGCCGCAGCCCTGCCCCATGCGCGTCTGTCAGACGCGTACCTCCGCCTCTCCCCCGCCCCTCTCAGTCTTCCTTCACTGAGAGGGGCGGTGGAGAGGCGGCGATGCGCGTCTGATAGACGCGACTGGAGGCAGGGCTGCAGCCGTTAGCCCTGCCTCCAGGAAGATCAGCTCCAGCGACCTTTTTCCGACCCAGGTTTGCGGGGGGTGGGTTGGGGGTGAAGGGACCCCCGTTAAGCCGCGGGATAGCGGCGTTTTAGCAGGGGCACACGTGCCCCTGCTATATATAAGACCTGAAGCGAGATTTAGTCTCGCTTCAGTGTCTCTTTAAGGCCTACTGTTTTAATACAATCTGAAATCGAGTGTATATTATTGAGCAGCTTATTAGGTATGTGTGAACACTATGTGAATAACATTTTGCGTATAAAGCAGGCTTTTAGTTTTAGCAGTGTATATATCTTGACCTTAGATGGTTAAACTTACTAACACAACAATACTGCATAACATGTGAACATTTCTTCAATACTATCTCACTTTTCACCTTGTAGGAATAAACAGCTCACCTCCAACAATAACACTGAAAATTACACAACCTAATTCTGTTTCTGCTCGTACTCACTAATCTTGAAATTCACTCAAATTATCTGAAAACCATTTAACATCTGTACACAGTCTGGCTAGGGGTATGATCATTTCTCTGCATTAATATGAGATTCTGACAGTGCCAGATACTCCTTCTAGCAGCAGCACCACCAGCGGACAAAGTGGTCACCACTGCCAGTGGCTGGCCCATATGGTGGACGATTACTTGGGGTCAGCCAGTGTTCCAGACAAAATGGAGAGTAATAATGACCCCATGCAATATTGGACCAAACAATTGTATACCTGGCCTGAACTCGCACAGTATGCACTGGAGGTTCTTGCATGCCCCGCTGCCAGTGTTCTTTCTGAGCGAGTATTTAGCGCTGCAGGTGGAGTGGTCACTGACCAACATACCCGTCAGTCCACATACAATGTAGACATGCTAACATTCATTGAAATGAACGAGGCATGGATCAGTGACAATTACAAGGCCCCTCTCACTGATTCAAGAGAATGAGTCCAATACATATTCACTAAAAAGGTTTTAGGACTGCCGTGGAACCACCTCTAGGTCCCATGGCCTACGACAAGTCCTGCTGCTTCAAACAATTTTTTAGGACTGCCGTGGAATCACTTCTAGGTGCCATAGCCTACGACAAGTCCTGCTGCTCCAAACAATTTTTTAGGACTGCCGTGGAACCACCTCTAGGTCCCATGGCCTACAACTTCTCCTGCTGCTCCCAAAAAATTATAATGACTGCTGTGAAACCACCTCTAGGTCCCATGGCCTACAACTTCTCCTGCTGCTCCCAAAAAAATATACAGACTGCTGTGAAACCACCTCTAGGTCCCATGGCCTACAACTTCTCCTGCTGCTCCCAAAAAAATATACAGACTGCTGTGAAACCACCTCTAGGTCCCATGGCCTACAACTTCTCCTGCTGCTCCAAACAATTTTTAGGACTACTGTGGAACCAGTAGCTCCCATGACCTACGACAACTCCTGCTGCTCCAAACCACACTTGTAAATGACCGCTGTGGAACACCATGGCTTACGTGACAACATCTGCAGCTCCAAACCACAATTATAATGACCACCGTGGAACACCATGGCTTACACAACAACTCCTGCTGCAAAAAAAATTAAAAAATAAATCAAAACAATTTTTTTTTTAAATGAACGGTGGAACAGCCACTAGGTCCCATGGGTTACCATTTAGCACAAACAAGGTTTCAATTGCGACTACTTTAATTTTTCCGCCGGAATGCGGAATTCCGTAATGGCGACGAAATTTAGTGCTGGCGGAATCCGCCAATTCCGGCGGAACGGAATTAGGACCTTCCGATCATCCCTAGTCAAACTGACCAAAACACTCAATTTCAGTGGTGGTTGAATAATTTTGAATACAACTGTATTTCAAAATTAATAGAGAGTTCATGGTAAGTAGAGTTGGGCCGAACGGTTCGCTGGCGAACGTGGTTCGCGCGAACTTACGTGGTTCGCGTGCGGGTGCCGCACGCGAACGTTTTGCGGAAGTTCGGTTCGCCCCATAATGCACCAGAGGGTCAACTTTGACCCTCTACATCACAGTCAGCAGGCCCAGTGTAGCCAATTAGGCTACACTAGCCCCTGGAGCCCCATCCCCCCCTTATATAAGGCAGGCAGCGGCGGCCATTACGGCCACTCGTGTGCCTGCATTAGAGAGAGTAGGGCGAGCTGCTGTCTGTCTCTAGGGAAAGATTAGTTAGCTTTTCCTGGCTGCATACCTGTTCTGTTCAGTGAGCCCTCAGCCCACTGCATACCTGTACTGTGATCCTGCCACTGCATACCTGTTCAGTGATCCTGCCACTGCATACCTGTTCAGTGATCCTGCCAGTGCATACCTGTTCAGTGATCCTGCCACTGCATACCTGTTCAGTGATCCTGCCAGTGCATACCTGTTCAGTGATCCTGCCACTGCATACCTGTTCAGTGATCCTGCCAGTGCATACCTGTTCAGTGATCCTGCCACTGTATACCTGTTCTGTGAACCCGCCACTGTATACCTGTTCTGTTCAGTGGACCCGCCATTGTATACCTGTTTAGTGAACACGCCACTGCATACCTGTTGTGTTCAGTGAACCTGCCACTGCATACCTGTTCTGTGAACCCGCCACTGTATACCTGTTCTGTTCAGTGGACCCGCCACTGTATACCTGTTCTGTGAACCCGCCACTGTATACCTGTTCTGTTCAGTGGACCCGCCACTGTATACCTGTTTAGTGAACACGCCACTGCATACCTGTTGTGTTCAGTGAACCTGCCACTGCATACCTGTTGTGTTCAGTGAACCTGCCACTGCATACCTGTTCTGTGAACCCGCCACTGTATACCTGTTCTGTTCAGTGGACCCGCCACTGTATACCTGTTCAGTGAACCCGCCACTGTATACCTGTTCTGTTCAGTGGACCCGCCACTGTATACCTGTTTAGTGAACACGCCACTGCATACCTGTTGTGTTCAGTGAACCTGCCACTGCATACCTGTTGTGTTCAGTGAACCTGCCACTGCATACCTGTTCTGTGAACCCGCCACTGTATACCTGTTCTGTTCAGTGAACCCGCCACTGTATACCTGTACTGTTCAGTGAACCCACCGCATCAGTGCGCATACCTGTGCAGTTAAGTGAACCCACCTACCTACGTGAGTGCACGCAGTGTGATATACCACTCCGTGCATACCCGATATGGACAAAACAGGTAGAGGAAGAGGTAGTGCCAGAGGCAGAGGAAGGCCACCCGGCAGGTCTGCGCGAGGTCGTGTAAATGTAATTTCGTGTGGACCTGGCCCACAGTACAGTGCTCGGAAGAAGGCACGTCCCATCACGTCCCAAGATTGTCAGGACGTGGTTGAGTATTTAGCGACACAGAACACCTCATCTTGCTCAGTCACCAGCGCTACTACTAGCACCACTTCCGCTGCATTTGACACTTCGCAAGAATTATTTAGTGGTGGTGAAATCACTGATGCACAGCCATTGTTGTTACAGCCAGATGAATTTTCACCAGCTCATATGTCTGCGTTACGCGGCAACACTATGGATGTAACGTGTAAGGAGGATGAAGGACCTACACGTTTGGATTTTTCTGAGGCAAGCGAAGCTGGGCAGGATGATTACGATGATGACGATGATAGGGATCCTCTGTATGTACCCAATAGAGGAGATGAAGAGGGGGACAGTTCAGAGGGGGAGTCAGAGAGTAGTAGGAGGAGAGAAGTTGCTGAAAGAAGCTGGGGCAGCTCTTCATCAGAAACAGCTGGTGGCAGTGTCCGGCACCATGTATCGCCACCTATGTACAGCCAGCCAACTTGCCCTTCAGCATCAGCTGCTGAGGTCCCCATAGTGCCCACATCCCAGGGTGGCTCAGCGGTGTGGAAATTTTTTTATGTGTGTGCCTCAGATCGGACCAAAGCCATCTGTTCGCTCTGCCAACAAAAATTGAGCCGTGGAAAGGCCAACACTCACGTAGGGACAAGTGCCTTACGAAGGCACCTGCATAAAAGGCACAAACAGCAATGGGATGGCCAACTGAGCAAAAGCAGCAGCAGCACACAAAAGAAAAGTCACCCTCCTTCTCCTCTTCCTCCTTCAGGTGCATCATCTGCTTATGCCGCTTTCTCCCTTGCACCTTCACAGGCACCCTCCTCCACTCCGCCTCTGCCCTTGAGCGGTTCCTGCTCCTCTGCCCACAGCAGCACTCAGGTGTCCGTGAAGGAAATGTTTGAGCGGAAGAAGCCACTTTTGGCCAGTCACCCCCTTGCCCGGCGTCTGACAGCTGGCGTGGCGGAACTGTTAGCTCGCCAGCTGTTACCATACCGGCTGGTGGACTCTGAGGCCTTCCGTAAATTTGTGGCCATCGGAACACCGCAGTGGAAGATGCCAGGCCGCACTTATTTTTCGAGAAAGGCCATACCCCAACTGCACCGTGAAGTTGAGAGGCAAGTGGTGTCATCTCTTGCGAAGAGCGTTGGGTCAAGGGTACACCTGACCACGGATGCCTGGTCTGCCAAGCACGGGCAGGGCCGCTACATTACCTACACAGCCCATTGGGTGAACCTGGTGGTGAACCATGGCAAGCAGGGCGCAGCGGACCAAATTGTGACACCTCCACAGCTTGCAGGCAGGCCTCCTGCCACCTCCTCTCCTCCTGCTACATGCTCTTCGCTGTCCTCCTCCTCCTTGGCTGAGTGGCAGTTCTCCTCTCCAGCTACACAGCCCCAGCTCCGCAGGGCCTATGCTGCATGCCAGGTACGACGGTGTCACGCCATCTTAGACATGGCTTGTCTCAAAGCGGAGAGTCACACTGGAGCAGCTCTCCTGGCTGCTCTTAAGAAACAGGTGGATGAGTGGCTGACCCCGCACCACCTGGAGATAGGCAACGTGGTGTGCGACAACTGCAGCAATCTGCTTGCCGCTTTGCATATGGGGAAACTGACACACATACCCTGCATGGCACATGTCATGAATCTAGTTGTTCAAAGATTTGTGGCAAAGTACCCTGGCTTAGCGGATGTCCTGAAGCAGGCCAGGAAGTTCTGTGGGCATTTGAGGCGGTCTTACACAGCCATGGCACGATTTGCAGAAATTCAGCGGAAAAACAACATGCCGGTGAGACGCCTCATTTGCGATAGCCCCACTCGCTGGAATTCGACCCTGCTCATGTTCTCCCGCCTGCTAGAACAGAAGAAAGCCGTCACCCAGTACCTCTACAACTGGAGTAGAACAAAACAGTCTGGGAAGATGGGGATGTTCTGGCCCGACAACTGGACACTGATGAAAAATGCATGCAGGCTCATGCGGCCATTTGAGGAGGTGACCAACCTGGTGAGCCGCAGTGAGGGCACCATCAGCGACTTAATTCCCTACGCTTACTTCTTGGAGCGTGCTGTGCGTAGAGTGGCGGATGAAGCTGCGAATGAGCGTGACCAGGAACCGTTACGGCAGGAACAGGCATGGGACCAATTTTCATCAGACCCAGCTGTTTCCTCAACACCTGCGGCAGCACAGAGGGGCGAGGAGGAGGAAGAAGAGAGGTCGTGTGCAGAAGACGAGTCAGACTCAGAGGATGATGAGCAAGGTGTTTCTTTGGGGGAGGAGGAGGAGGAGGAGGAGGCGACAGCGGCAGGAGAACCACCGCAGCAGGCGTCGCAGGGGGCTTGTGCTGCTCAACCTTCCCGTGGTATTGTTCGCGGCTGGGGGGAGGAGGTTGACTTACGTGACGTCACTGAGGAAGAGCAAGAGGAGATGGAGGGTACTGGATCCGACTTTGTGCAGATGTCGTCTTTTATGCTGTCCTGCCTGTTGAGGGACCCCCGTATAAAAAACCTCAAGGGGAATGAGCTGTACTGGGTGGCCACACTACTAGACCCTCGGTACAGGCACAAAGTGGCGGACCTGTTACCAACTCACCGGAAGGTGGAAAGGATGCAGCACATGCAGAACCAGCTGTCAAATATGCTTTACAATGCCTTTAAGGGTGATGTGACAGCAGAACGCCAGCAAGGTACCACTGCCACTAATCCTCCTCCCGTGTCCACGCAGTCAAAGACAGGACGCTCCAGCGATCTCATGGTGATGTCGGACATGCGGACGTTCTTTAGTCCAACGCCTCGCCGTAGCCCTTCCGGATCCACCCTCCACCAACGCCTCGACCGGCAGGTAGCCGACTACCTGGCCTTAAGTGTGGATGTAGACACTGCTGTGAACAGCGATGAGGAACCCTTGAACTACTGGGTGCGCAGGCTTGACCTGTGGCCAGAGCTGTCCCAATTTGCCATCCAACTTCTCTCCTGCCCTGCCGCAAGCGTCCTCTCAGAAAGGACCTTCAGCGCAGCTGGAGGCATTGTCACAGAGAAGAGAAGTCGCCTAAGTCACAAAAGTGTTAAGTACCTCACCTTTATCAAAATGAATGAGGCATGGATCCCGGAGGGCTGCTGCCCGCCCCAAGACTAAGTCAGTCCCCGCACACACAGCATCTCTGCCTGCACGCCGTGTGACTGGCTGCCTGGCCTGCCCCAAGAAGACTAAGTCGCTCCCAGTCCCTCCACACAGCATGTCTGCCTGCAGGCCGCTTGACTACCTTCTCCGCCACCACCAACAGGGTCCGGGACTCCAGGCGGATTGCTGAATTTGCTGTAATAATTTTTCGGGTGCGTGTACATGACTGCCTAATTTTTCTGGCTGCACTGCGGGCAGCTGCAACAACAAAAGAAAAGGCATGTACATGCGCCCATTCCCCTTCGTGATCATTACCTTGCCGTGGTGAAGGGGCTTGCGTATCACAATGAAGCAATGACCGGCGCCTAGATGAGTGTCTCGGGGGGCACACAAAAGATAATAAGGTCGTTGCTTCATTGTGGTCAGACCAAATTTGATCAGCTGGACAGTCACTGTTCTGTCATTCAGCTACATCAGCCAGGCCGGCGACCATATGGGCTGTAAAGCCACCAAAACCTGCACTCTCGCCATGGTGCGCACCAGTCCAGCACGGCCGTCACTACACAAACAGCTGTTTGCGGTGCGTTACACGGTGAGTTTGGTGTGTCAGTGTGAAGCAGTACCTTAATTACACTACCTGATTGATGTATACACATGCAAGATGTTTTAAAGCACTTTAGGCCTGTCATTTAGCATTCAATGTGATTTCTGCTCTTAAAACGCTGCTTTGCGTCAAATCCAGATTTTTCCCGGGGACTTTTGGCATCTATCCCACTCCGCCATGCCCCCCTCCAGGTGTCAGACTCCTTGAAACATCTTTTCCATCACTTTTGTGGCCAGCATAATTTTTTTTTTTCTTCAAAGTTCGCATCCCCATTGAAGTCTATTGCGGTTCGCGAACTTTAACGCGAACCGAACGTTTCCCGCGAAAGTTCGCGAACCCGGTTCGCGAACCTAAAATCGGAGGTTCGGCCCAACTCTAATGGTAAGTATACAGTGTGGAGTATAGTGCTGGTTGTTAGCTGGGCATATTTTTAACATTGACTCACAAACAACCAGAAACAACACTTATACGGCCTCAGCCAATCCCTGTTGGTGCTGAATAATGGGGTGTGATGAAACGCGGAAAAGCAGCCGCCTCTGCTCAGCGTGAGGCGGCTGCTTCTATGGAGGGCAGGGCGGAATGCGGAAAAACCGCCGCGTCTGACGCGGCGGTTAGCGCGCATGGCCCCGTTACTGACACTCTGTCCCTTCAGGTGGAGGGGGTTCCTGAGCAGTATTTAGAATATTCTGACGTATTTTGTCCCAAGGCAGCAGACAAGTTACCCCCACATCGCCCTTTCGACTGTCCCATCTATCTCCGTTCAGGTTGTATGCCCCCCCCCGGGGCCATTTGTACAATTTATCGGGGCCCGAAAAATTGGCCATGCAGGAATACATCCGTGAAAATTTGGGGTTTCATTCGCCCGTCCCGGTCGCCTACTGGGGCAGGTTTCTTTTTTGTTAAGAAAAAAGACGGAGGCCTGCGGACCTGCATTGATTACCGGGGCCTGAAAAAGATTACGGTGAAGAATCGCTATCCGCTGCCCCTGATAGACGACTTATTCACACAGGTCACCAACGCTAAAGTCTTTTCGAAATTAGACTTACGGGGTGCGTACAACCTGATACGAATAAGAAAGGGCAATGAGTGGAAAACGGCCTTTAACCTGCTGAGCGGTCTGGACGAGCTCAGCTCGTCCAACACCGCCAGAGGCTGCCGCTCAGGCCCTGCTGGGCCGATTTCAATGAAATAAAAAGCAGCACACGCAGCCGGCACTTTGCCAGCCGCGTGTGCTGCCTGATCGCCGCTGCAGCGCGGCGATCCGCCGCGTGCAGCGGCGAAAGAGGGTCCCCCCAGCCGCCCGAGCCCAGCGTAGCCGGAACAAACAGTTCCGGCCAGCGCTAAGGGCTGGATCGGAGGCGGCTGACGTCAGGACGTCGGCTGACGTCCATGACGTCACTCCGCTTGTCGCCATGGCGACGAGGTAAGCGAAACACGGAAGGCCGCTTATTGCGGCCTTCCGTGTTACTTCTGGCCGCCGGAGGCGATCGGAAGAACGCCTCCGGAGCGCCCTCTAGTGGGCTTTCATGCAGCCAACTTTCAGTTGGCTGCATGGAATAGTTTTCTTTTAATTTAAAAAAAACCCTCCCGCAGCCGCCCTGGCGATTTAATCAGAACGCCAGGGTGGTTAATACACCCGACGGGCATTACGAATACCTGGTGATGCCCTTCGGGTTATGTAATGCCCCAGCCGTTTTCCAAGAACTCATCAATGAGGTCTTCAGGGAGGTGTTGGTGAGATTCGTTCTAGTATATCTAGATGATATACTTATTTTCTCCAACAACCTCTCTGAGCATAGGACCCATGTAAAATTTGTATTGGATAAACTGAGGCGGAACTCACTTTACGCCAAACTGGAGAAATGTATCTTCGAAGTAACCTCTGTCACCTTTCTGGGATACATTATCTCCACCTCAGGCCTGTCCATGGACCCTGCCAAGGTTTCCGCGGTTCTGGAATTGCCTCAGCCGGTTGGGTTGAAGTCACTTCAGCGGTTTTTAGGCTTCACAAATTACTATAGAAGGTTCATTAAAGGGTACTCCACAGTCATTGCACCCCTCACCAGTCTCACCAAAAAAGGGGCAGATACCACTCATTGGTCTCCTGAAGCTTTTCAGGCATTCTCCACCCTGAAGGATCTCTTTTGCTCTGCACCTATCCTTTGGAAATGTGGACACTTCATTCCCCTTCATTGTTGAGGTAGACGCCTCAGAGGTCGGGGTGGGGGCTGTGCTGTCTCAGCGGTCAGGCTTGCAGGGTCGTATGCACCCATGTGCCTACTTCTCTCGTAGGTTCTTCCCAGCAGAGAGAAACTACGATATAGGCAACAGGGAGCTCCTGGCCATTAAATTGGCTTTTGAAGAATGGCGACATTGGTTAGAGGGAGCAGAACATATGATCACGGTTTACACTGATCACAAGAGCCTGGAATACATCGAGGGGGCTAAGAGGTTGAGCCCCCGTCAGGCTTGATGGTCTTTATTTTTCTCTCGATTCAGGTTTATTATTACGTATACTCCAGGTAGCAAGAATGTTAAGGCAGATGCTTTGTCCAGGTGCTTTGAGCCAGAGACAGCACAGCCCTCCGTCCCTGAGACTATTGTTCCGCAGAAATTGGTGCTGACTGCAACTGAGACTTGGGAAGACTGGAAGGAGACTTTAAGTCCCTTTCAGCAGGACATCCCGGAAGGGAAGCCTGAAGGGGTTATGTTCATTCCTCTGCCCTTCCGTCTCCAGATCTTAGAGATGTTCCATGCGCACAAGAATGCTGGACATCCCGGAGCAGCCAGAACACAAGATCTTGTGGCCAGGTGTGCCTGGTGGCCTTCCCTGTCAGCAGATTGCAAGGAGTTTGTTAGGGAGTGTGCAATATGTGCAAAAAGTAAGCCCTCCCGGCTGGCACCTGTCGGTACCTTGCAGCCTTTGCCCGCCCCGAGTGAACCGTGAACCCACTTGTCCATGGATTTTGAGGGTGAGCTCCCCAGGTCTGAAGGCATGTCGGTCATTTGGGTGGTAGTCGACCGCTTCAGCAAGATGGCCCATTTCGTGCCCTTGAAAGGACTCCCCTCGGCCCAGGAATTGGCCGACTTATTCATCGCCCACATTTTCCGGCTGCATGGCATTCCGGAAAACATAGTGTCAGATCGGGGAGTCCAATTCGTCTCTAGATTCTGGAGGGCATTTTGCCACTAAATGGGCATGAAGCTGTCTTTCTCGTCAGGCTACCACCCACAGACCAATGGGCAGACTGAACGGATCAATCAGTCTTTGGAGCAGTTCTTAAGATGTTACGTTGCGAAGGCACAGAATGACTGGGTAAAATTTCTGTCCTTCGCAGAATTCGCACAGAATAATTTGAAGAGTTCTTCTTCTGGTTTTTATCCGTTCCAGATTGTGACAGGGAGATCGCCTAAATTCTCCCCTTTGCCAGTAGCCTCTACTCCGTTTCCAACTCTGGAGGCTTGGCAGAGGGCATTTAAAGACATTTGGTGGACGGTGAAGAGTAATTTGGAAAGGGCATTTCAGAGTCAAAAGGGTCAAGCTGACAAGAGACGTTCGTTAGAGTGAAGGTTCCAGCCAGGAGACTTGGTTTGGGTGTCCACACGTCACTTGACCCTGAGACAACCCTCAGACAAGCTTGGTCCCAGGTTTGTAGGTCCATTCCCGGTAGCCAAAAAGATCAATAACGTTACTTATGCCATTGATCTTCCCGCCAGCATGCGTGGCGTAAGGTCTTTTCACATGTCCCTGCTCAAACCTGCAGTCCATGTGGGTCCTACTCCTCCTCCTCCTGTGATGGTGGATAGTCAACCGGAGTATGAAGTAGAGAAAATTTTGGACTCACGTATAGTGCAGAACTCAGTACAATATCTAGTGCACTGGAAGGGGTATGGTATTGAGGAAAGAATGTAGGTACCTGAGGGCCACATGCATGCTGATAAATTGAAGAGGGAGTTCCTCACTTTACATCCAGAAAAGCCTGGAAGGAGCTGTCCGGAGTCCACTCCTCGGGGGGGGGGGGGGGGGGGGGGGGGGTACTGTGATGAAAAGCGGAAAAGCAGCCGCCTCTGCTCAGCAAGAGGCGGCTGCTTCTATGGAGGGCAGGGCGGAACACGGAAAAACCGCCGCGTCTGACGTGACGGTTAGCGCGCATGGCCCCGTTACTGACACTCTGCCCCTGCGCGTGGAGGCCGCCGCATGTGTTGTGAGCGGTGCGACCAACCCCGCGCATGGGACCGCAGAGACATTGCAAAACAGTGTCGGTGTGGCTGGGACTCATAGTCCCTCTAGGTTCAGAATGACGCGCGTGCGCGCGGAGAGGCAGAACTTATATGGCAGCCAGAAAAAAAAAAGGTCAGCTGACCTGGTCGGTCAGCTGACGACTCTGCTCCTTCCCATTGGTCCAGCACTTAGGGAGGTGCTGGAGAATGTCTGTGTATATATACTGCCGGCTGTTCAGTTGCTGGTTTTCTGGCGTTGCGATCACAACGTGGTAGCACTCAGACCTGAGTCAGATCCTAAAGTGTGCCGGGACCAGCTGGAGCTGTAATCCTACACTTAGCTAGATTCTATTGATAGTCTAAGTACTAGTTTGATTGTGATTATCTGTTATGACCTTCTGCCTGCCTGACTACTCTTCTGAACTCTGATCCTGTACCTTGCCATTCTGATACTCTGTTACCGAACCCCGGCTCGTCCTTAGACTCTGCATCTGCCTCCTGATTTTGTACCTCGATATTTCTGATACCCTGTTGCCGAACCCTGCCTGTACTTTAGACTCCGCCTCTGCCTTCTGAATCTGTACTTTATCTGTCCGTGTGGTTACGACCTGGCTTGTCCGACCTCGAGAACTGACCTTACTGTTAGAGGCAGTTCCTAGATCTGTTAGTGACATCCCCTCCTGGGTGTCGCTCCTGTTCTGTCCTTCCTACCTTCAGCCTGACTCCTCCCCCGGGAGAGTCCAGGTCTACGGAAGGAATCTGTATTGTGCAGTACTCCTTGCTGTACGGAACTTGTTCCTGAGGCTCAGTCCTCAAAGTATTACTGTTGCACCAAACACTCTTACTCTACTCAGGTGTCCAGAGGTTAGCTTATACATCTGATTATTGGTGATACTGCAGATCATCAATAATCTGGTATATATCTGTATTCCCAGTGATACTGCAGATCACCGGTAATCAGATCCTCTCTGTGTTACACCGATCGTTACATGGGGGTTTTACTGTACTTTCTAAATCCCTCCTCTGGAACAAGTGGGCAGGTCAGGTGTACTGTTCTCCCTTCCTCTGACTTTCCTGCATACTTGTTCCAGGTGAGTGACTAGGATGTATTATAGCCAGAGTAGGATGGTCAGAAATGCCCATTTCTGATTCCGCAGAAATTACGATTTCCACGAATGCCAATTTCCGTTTTTTCAATTTCCGCTTTTTCGCTTTTCCATTTTTCTGAGAAAAATTCAGCATTCTCTGATTGGTCCAGTGCTTCTGAGTTCTGTTACTGGACTAAAATTACAGAGTTGCGGTAAATCAGATTTCCAAGGCATTCCGATTTCCGTTTTCCAATTGGAAATGCTGATTTCTGGTCAGAAATGCAGAAATTTCAATTCCACAGAATTTGAATGAGTGTCCCTAGTTAGGATCAGCATGACTGCCATGCAGTATTTTAAGGTGAGGCCAGGAATGGCAGCCTCCTTGTACCTCTCATGACAAATAAAATAGAAATCCAGTAGATTACAATTACTTTTAGTTCCGATTTGTTTTAACGTTAGAATAACATTTTAATACAGTAGCACTCTTTCTTATATATAGTTACATAGTTATTTTGGTTGAAAAAAGACATACGTCCATCGAGTTCAACCAGTATAAAGTACAACACCAGCCTGCTCCCTCCCATATCCCTGTTGATCCAGAGGAAGGCGAAAAAACCCTTACAAGGCATGGTCCAATTAGCCCCTAAAGGGAAAAATTCCTTCCCGACTCCAGATGGCAATCAGATAAAATCCCTGGATCAACATCATTAGGCATTACCTAGAAATTGTAGCCATGGATGTCTTTCAACGCAAGGAAAGCATCTAAGCCCCCTTTAAATGCAGGTATAGAGTTTGCCATAACGACTTCCTGTGGCAATGCATTCCACATCTTAATCACTCTAACTGTAAAGAACCCTTTCCTAAATAAATGGCTAAAACGTTTTTCCTCCATGCGCAGATCATGTCCTCTAGTCCTTTGAGAAGGCCTAGGGACAAAAAGCTCATCCGCCAAGCTATTATATTGCCCTCTGATGTATTTATACATGTTAATTAGATCCCCTCTAAGGCGTCTTTTCTCTAGACTAAATAAACCCAGTTTATCTAACCTTTCTTGATAAGTGAGACCTTCCATCCCACGTATCAATTTTGTTGCTCGTCTCTGCACCTGCTCTAAAACTGCAATATCTTTTTTGTAATGTGGTGCCCAGAACTGAATTCCATATTCCAGATGTGGCCTTACTAGAGAGTTAAACAGGGGCAATATTATGCTAGCATCTCGAGTTTTTATTTCCCTTTTAATGCATCCCAAAATTTTGTTAGCTTTAGCTGCAGCTGCTTGGCATTGAGTACGATTATTTAACTTGTTGTCAATGAGTATTCCTAAGTCCTTCTCCAAGTTTGATGTCCCCAACTGTCTCCCATTTATTTTGTATGGTGCTAGACCATTAGTACGTCCAAAATGCATGACCTTACATTTGTCAACATTGAATTTCATCTGCCATGTATGTGCCCATATAGCCATCCTATCCAGATCCTGTTGCAATATGACACTATCATCCTGAGAGTTGATGATTCTGCACAATTTTGTATCATCTGCAAAAATAGCAACATTGCTCACTACTGCATCTACTAGGTCATTAATAAATAAATTGAAGAGCACTGGACCCAGAACAGACCCCTGTGGGACCCCACTGCTAACAGTCTCCCATTTTGAGTACGATCCATTGACCACAACTCTTTGTTTTCTGTCCATTAGCCAGTTCCCTATCCATGAACACAGACTCTTCCCCAGTCCTTGCATCCTCAACTTTTGCACCAGACTTTTGTGGGGAACAGTGTCGAAGGCCTTTGCAAAGTCCAAGTATATCACATCTACAGCATTCACAATATCCATATTAGCATTCACTACCTCATAAAAGCTGAGCATGTTAGTCAAACAGGACCTGTCTTTAGTAAACCCATGTTGATGCTGAGAAATAAGATTATTTTCTACTATGAAGTCATGTATAGTATCTCTTAGTAACCCCTCAAATAGTTTGCATACAACTGATGTTAAACTTACAGGTCTATAATTTCCTGGATCAGATTTTTTGCCCTTCTTAAATAATGGGAAAACGTGGGCTGTACGTCAATCCACTGGGACTCTGGCAGTTGCAAGAGAGTCACAAAAGATAAGATAAAGGGGTGTATCTATAACTGAACTTAATTGCCTTAGGACCCGAGGATGCATGCCATCCGGGCCAGGTGCCTTGTCTATTTCTAATTTATTTAGTCTTGCCTTCACTTCTTCCTGCGTTAAGTATTTAATATTACAGTTAGAAGATTGAGACTCTTTCACTATGTATTTCATAAAATGTATAACATAAGGGATTCATGATAATTTGAAAAGTAGATTTGGTTTTGTGTTATGAATCCTTAACCCTTTGCCTGCCAAGCATGTACCTGCTACGTTCTGGCAGGCAAAGGTTCCTTCCGCATTTTTTTCACTGGGAAGAAGTAGAGAGGGGGGCTGACATCATTCCTTCCTCCCTCTCCATGGGCCCCCCTCCTGTCCTCCCTGCAGAGCTGGAGTGCAGCGGTTCAGTGTGTAATTATCTCACCCGATCACTCGCTCTTTGAAATGTGTCCCCACCGGCAGCCGTCTCCTCTACTTCCTGTTTCCCTGCACGATGCAAGATTATGAGTCCTACAGAGATCAGGCAGCCAGAGAGGATGCATTGTATGGAGTGAGCGAGCAGGTGAGTTAATTACACACCGCACCACTGCACTCCAGCTCTGCAGGGGGCCACAGGAAGGGGGCCCATGGAGAGGGAGGGAGTATGTAGTCGGCCCCCCTCCCTACAGTGTCACCTATATCTGGCTACCTATACTGGCTGCACCTATGCCTGGCTACCTATACTGGGAGGACCTATGCCTGGCTACACCTATATCTGGCTACCTGTACAGGCAGCTAGTGATACCGGTGAACTGCTCGCCATTGAACACCTATGGGCAGCCTGGTCCTGTACTACTTCCGGGTCGCAATGTCCTGCAGTAGTATGCATGCCCTAGCCCGGACACGTTAATTAGTACGCATGCCCTGACCCAGCAGTGGGTGTCCTTGATTGCGCGCCTGTGGCCAGGCACACTTCGTGATGTCAAATGATGCGCAAAGCCAGAGGCACACAATCAAGGAAGCGCACCGCCAGGCCAGGGCATGCATACTAATTAACGTGTCCTGGCTAGGGCATGCGTACTACTGTGGGACATTGTAAACCGGAAGTAGAACAGGCTACATGGCTACCTGTACTGGTGGCACCTTTTCCTGGCTACCTATACTGCCTGGTCCTATATCTGGCTACTGGTACTGGCGGCACCGATACCTGGTTACCTGTACTGTGGGCATCTATTCCTGGCTACCTATACTGCCTGGTCCTAAATCTGGCTACTGGTACTGGCGGCACCGATACTTGGTTACCTATACAGGCTGCACCTATACCTGGCTACCTGTACTGTGGGCATCTATTCCTGGCTACCTATACTGGCTGCACCTATATCTGTTTACCTGTACTGACACGCACCTATTCCAGGCTACCTATACTGGTTGCACCTACTGTATATCTGGCTACCGGTACTGACTGCACCTATACCTGGCTTCCTGTACTGGGGGCATCTATACCTGGCTACCTATACTGGGGGTGCCTATACCTAGCATCATGTACTGGTGACATCTATATATTTTTGGGTGATCTGTATGACCACAGCTACACTTTGAGCACAAACTACACCACAGTTAAAAACCTAGAGGTGTGCAGTTTCCAAAAATACCTAACTCAATTGGGTACGTACAATTATGCAAAAAGCTGTTTTAATATTGGGGTTTGCTGTGGACAGGAAAAGTGGAATACCAATACATATATGGTATCATTGGATTCAGCGTAATCAGGGCATTTACAGACACTAACATGTTTGTCAGTAAATGTAATTTTCTTTGGAAAAAAAAACACTACAGTAAAATATTTTATTTAATTTTTTTACTTTTTTTTTTTTTTTTTTACAAAACTCAAAAAAAATTATTATATCTCCAGAAAAAGTACAAAATTTCATTCTAGTGTTCAAGCCCAATTCATTACAGAGAAAACAATTTATAATATGTCCTGTTTCATGTCGGTTTTCTTGTCAAAAATCCTAAGTAAACCTAATGACTGCAAAATGGCTAAAAACTGCTTGGCAGTAGATGTTCGCTTTTAGGACAAATCAGCTGGCAGGGAAAAGGGTTAAGGACTTCCACTCTGTAAGAAAAAGAAAAATGAGACAGAAGTCCCACCTTGTTTGCTTTGCTGAGAGGGACAGAAGAAGCAGGAAAGGGAAGGACGGAGGGAGAGAGGAAGGAATGGAAGCAAAGGTAGAAGGACGGAGAGAGGGAGGGAGGGCAGGGTGCCTCGTGTAAGTCAGCCATCAGAGTGTGGATGCCCTTGTATCTCCTGATTTCCTGAAATCAGATATCTTTATACAACCTACCCTCACAAACAACACAGCATGGAGGGGCTCAGTGAAGGTGGCTTGGAAGGTGTGGAGGTGTCTGATGGGGTCACACAGGGCATAAAAGGAAATCTGCCCGGCCTCATAATCCAGAGATATCCTGACTCTATTGCCGGGGAAGATCTTGTCAGGTAATCGAATCTTTTTACTGTCATGTATCACTAAATATTTATTATATTCCCAGTACAAACCCCAGGACTTGTTATTTCTTCCAACTGCTGACTGCCACCCTCTCCTGGCTATACTGGGGTAACACATCCCAACTCTCCAGTTATCTGATCCCCCAACATCCATTTCCCAGCAATGTCGCCCTGAGGAGAAACTCTGGCTGCTCAACACCTGTGGCCACTGAAATCTTTCTGGTGTTTCTGAGCGATAGCGCCATGTAGGTGACCGGGATACAGTTTTCCTATCAATCGATATATATAGCAAATTGCTAACTGTGCTTAAATCCAGTAATAGGTCCACAGTTACCCCAGACATGATAGCAGATAGCCCTGTGTGTAATATGCCGGCCACATCCAGATACCCTCCATCATGGAGCTGTTTATCATGTCTCTCTCTGTCCTCCGTGTCACACAAGTCACCTGTGTCTGATTCCTGTAAGACAGTCAGTGGATCAGTCATGTTACACAGCTCCTCAATGTGACGCATCTTCCTGGACAGCTCCTCCTTCTTTATTTCCAGCTGCCTAATGACATCATTGTAGAATTGTACCTTCCTGGTGGTGATGTCTCTCAGGGCTTCCTTCTCCGGGTCTTCTGGCTGTTTCCTGAGGTCTCTAATCAAGGCAGTAACTCTCTCTGCTTCACCATCTGCCTTTTCTTGTGCTTTTCTCCTGTGTTCCTCCAGACTCTGGACTTTTTTCTCAACCTCCTCTGTCTCATCCTTAAGTTTGTGCAGGTCATATCTCAGCTTTGCCTTCTTCATCTCAGAGGCTTCATCCAGTGAAAATATTGTATGTCCCACATGTCCCCCAATTACAGAGCAGGACACACAGATACAGGCAGAATCCCATGCACAGTAATACTTCAGGATCTTCTTATGGACGGAGCATTTCCTCTTCCCCAGGTCAGTGGTGGGAGGCAGTAAAGTGTGTTCCACTGACCTGTCATGTTTCCTCAGGTGATGATCACACAAGGAGGTATCACACTGCAGACAGGATTTAGTAGCAGGAACAGGAAAGTCACAGTAATTACAGAAGACCTCGGTCTGCTCCTGATCTGTCTTTGGGGGATGACAAGCCTCACAGATGTTATGTAAAGTTGTGTTCCTTTCCAGCTCAGGTCTCTTCTCATATATCTGCTGACAATCAGGACATTTATATTCCTGTAGATCCTCCTGGTGGTCCCAGGCTTGTGTGATGCAGTCCCGGCAGAAGTTGTGGCCACACGGCAAGGTCACAGGATCTCTATAGATCTCCATACAGATGGAGCAGTGGAGCACAGTAGTCACATCAGCAGACGCCATTGTCACACCTGGAATCAGAAGAGCAAAGGTTAAGTGTTTCTAAGTCATATGAGAAGCAAGTTGCAGCTAATTATAGTTTTCAATTATTTACTTTGCTACCATCTGAAAAACAGAGACATTTACTTTTAAAATCAGAAGTTCTCATACACTTAGGGTGAATGCTTTAAAGGGATACTGTAGGGGGGTCGGGGGAAAATGAGCTGAACTTACCCGGGGCTTCTAATGGTCCCCCGCAGACATCCTGTGTTGGCGCAGCCACTCACCGATGCTCCGGCCCCGCCTCAAGTTCACTTCTGGAATTTCTGACTTTAAAGTCAGAAAACCACTGCGCCTGCGTTGCCGTGTCCTCGCTCCCGCCGATGTCACCAGGAGTGTATAGCAGAAGCCCAGTATGGTCTGTGTCTGCGCAGTATGCTTCTGGTGCCATCAGCGGGAACAAGGACACAGCAACGCAGGCGGAGTGGTTTTCTGACTTTAAAGTCAGAAATTCCAGAAGTGAACCGGAGGCGGGGCCGGAGCATCGGGGAGTGGCTGCGCCAACACAGGATGTCTGCGGGGGACCATTAGAAGCCCCGGGTAAGTTCAGCTCATTTTCCCCCGACCCCCCTACAGTATCCCTTTAAAACTTACTTTCTAAACTGCACTAAAGATTTTATTGCTAGAAAAAAAAGCAAAATTATAAATTATGTTCATTTTTTTTTTCCTCGCCTCCTCTCCCCCCTCTTTTTAACCTACCAAGGATAGAAGTGTGATAGACAGTGCCCAGGTAGGGTAGTGATAATAATAAACCTTACATTTGTATAGCGCTTTTCTCCTGTTGGACTCAAAGTACTTGAGAGCAGCTACTGGGGGCATGCTCAAGGCCACCCTGCAGAGTTAGGGAGTATTACCCAAAGACTCCTTACTGAATAGGTAGTGATTCTTACCAGAACTTGAACCCTGGCCCCCCATGTCAAAAGCAGAGCCCTTAACCAGTACACTAAACAGAACCCTAGCACCCACTGCCTTATTTGCCTTTGATGATATGGACACATTCTTAAATAAACTGACCAAATCAGCATCCCCCAGCTCCACAATACCCTCCCCCCCCCCCCGTTGATCATATCCCCCATCCTCTACATTTGTAGACATGCTCCTACGTGAAAGTAAGTATACAACTTGCAAGACAAAGAGATTCCGAAAGGGTCGATACTACCGCAGCTGGGAGTAGATGGTCAACTGGCCTCTTTCACAAAGTACTCTGCATGGTCAGATTATAGAACAGTCATTATGTTTGAGAGAAAGAGAGCAAAATCCAGCACTGAAGTGCAAATTATTAGGCATTTATTCAGCAGCAGCAGCAGCGTCGCTAGGGCCTTTGATCCGTGGCAACGACCCAGGAACCTGTTGCCATGGTGCCCCGGATCTATTGACAGGCAGGAGGGGGCACTGGGTGGAGCGGCGGGGGGAGTGGGCAGTTAAAAACTCACCTGTCTTCAGATTGCCGCAGGCACAGCTTCCATGTACTTCTGACTTCCTCCCCGCGGCGTCCGTCACCTTGGTTACAGCGCCCCCTGTGATGACATCACAGGGGGCGCTGTTACCAATGCGAGGGACGCCGCGAGGAGGAAGCCGGAAGAACATGGAAGCTGTGCCTGCGGCAATCTGAAGACAGGTGAGTTTTTAACTGCCCACTCCCCCCCCCCCCCCCCCGCCGCTCCGCCCAGTGCCCCCTCCTACACTAGGGGAAGCTGCCTATCTAATCTCCGCTGGGGGAATCTACCTATCTAACCTATACTGAGGGAACCTACCTATTTAATCTATACCGGGGGAACCTACCTATATAATCTACTCTACGCTGGGGGAACCTACCTATCTAACCTATACTGAGGGAACCTACCTATCTAATCTATACTGGGGGACGCTGCCTATCTAACCTATACTGAGGGAACCTACCTATCTAAGGTATACTGGGGGAACCTACCTATCTAATCTATACTGGGGGACGCTGCCTATCTAACCTATACTGAGGGAACCTACCTATCTAAGGTATACTGGGGGAACCTACCTATCTAATCTATACTGGGGGAACCTACCTATATAACCTATACTGAGGGAACCTACCTATCTAATCTACGCTGGGGGAAGCTACCTATCTAATCTATACTGAGGGAACCTACCTATCTAAGCTATACTGGGGGAACCTACCTATCTAATCTATACCGGGGGAACCTACCTATATAATCTACGCTGGGGGAACCTACCTATCTAACCTATTGTAACATCCGCAAACTTGGCGGCTGCGGATATGCATGCTATACCCGCAGCCGCCTTTGTTCCCTGTTCACAGGCCCTATCCGGTCCGGCGTCTAGCACGCAGGGAACGGCATCGTCTCTTGCTCATAAGGTCTCTGTATCGTGCGGGCACGCGCGGAGACAGGACCTTTATGCTGGAAGAAGGCGCGTCAGCTGACCTGCCGGTCGGCTGACGTCAGGAGTGACTCGCGCCGCTCAGATTGGCTGATTGCTAGGGGGCGTGGCGCTGGGCTCTCCTCGGCTTCTTAAGCCTTCACAGATCATTGGCAACTCGTCTGCTCGTCAGGCCCAGCACATTCAGTGACTACCTGTGTGTGTGACAGGTGCACATTGTAATACCCAGTACTGCATATACCTACCTACCTGTTGTTCACAGTGCACCCACCTACCTACGTGAGCGCACACACTGTCACTGTGCCTGTCTGGTACCTGTCTGTGTGTGACAGGTGCACATTGTAATACCCGCCATCTCTGCATATACCTACAATAATTTGCAAAAGTATTCGGCCCCCTTGAAGTTTTCCACATTTTGTCATATTACTGCCACAAACATGCATCAATGTTATTGGAATTCCACGTGAAAGACCAATACAAAGTGTTGTACACATGAGAAGTGGAACGAAAATCATACATGATTCCAAACATTTTTTACAAATAAATACTGCAAAGTGGGGTGTGCATAATTATTCACCCCCCTTTGGTCTGAGTGCAGTCAGTTGCCTATAGACATTGCCTGATGAGTGCTGTAACCGGTTTTAACCGCCAACTGAAGGAAAACTCCACAAACACCAATGCAAGTTGTAAAATTCAAAAAAAAAATTTTATTAAAAAAAATAAAAATACAATTTCTACTCCATGTAACCAATGAAAATTATGAACAATACAATCTCTAATATAACAGTCTTCTAAATATCTTCTTGTCTTCTTTCTAGAGGATATTTCTTAGAGCTAGGAAGAAAATTGGTTATATTCAATACGGGACTCTCCCACCCGTTAAGTATCTACTAAGAGTAACCACCCACTTTACTTTCAGTTATATAGAATTAAAATTGGACCTTATTTGGATTAGATAAACCCCTAAATATTAGCTTTGTAAGAAGAAATTTCAGTCCAATACTTTGCATCAATACAGTTATATAAACATTAACCTCTAGTTTTGCTGATCAGCAAAAAATCCTTTACACCCTCAATAGTAAATGGAGTACTCTCACTTTTTGTTCTCGGTCTGGTAAATCAATCTGGCTATATTACTCGTTCAATACTTCAGCCAGGTTTTATGAAATAAAATAATTAAATAAATAAACAAAAATAAATAAATAAATGATTTGGTTAATAAATTAATAAAATAAATAAATAAATAGATGAGTTAGTGAGTTAATGAGAATTTAGTAAATTAATAATGTTACTTGAAATGGTTAAAAAAAAAAAAAAGTCTGGAACCAACAAAAAGGGAGCGAATGACTCTGTCACATGTTCTTGTAGGCAAAACTATCCATTCGGCTTGTTCCAGAAATAAAAAAAAACTTGGGAAAAATGAATAATAATAATAACAATAAAAATAGTTCTTAGATCCAAGTCTGTAGCTTGTGTATTCAACCTCTTCTGTTCTTTCGCAGGATCAGACTACTATCAGGAAACAGTCTATTACAAGGTACTTATTCCAAGTCATCCATTACTGCTGGTAAATCATCATATTTACTATTTCTCCTTTCTTTTCAGGAACCCAGCAGGACGATTGTCAGTCTCAATTCTCAGCCTCACCAGCACTATACTTCAGCAGTTAGGGACATCACCAGAGCCAATTCACTGTAGTCAAAATGTTCAAGCATCTTTCTTGTCACACGCTGATTTATCACCATATTAATCATATTTCATACGTGTCAGATTTGTAAACTTCTCAGCACCTCTGCATCATCAGCTACTGGTTATACATCTGCCTGGCTCTTTTGCATCTGCCAAAATCTCTCTCCGCTTCCTCCCTTCCTGTCAGCTTTGATTGACTGATGGCTGGCTTATCTTATGGAGGATTGAAGAATCATCATGGCGCAGTAATTTTCTTCCAAAATGTCAGCTGTCGCAGTGTCTGGCCTGCTTCTCCTCAGCTGTGCCTGCTGCATCCTTCCCCTTCTCCTGTCTGCTCCAACTGCCAACTCAACCCCTCAGAAAGCTGTTATATCTTCCCTAACGGCTCCCCTGCTTGTGTGTCTGGTTGCTTATCAACCCTTCCTCAGCCATCAGCTCTGCCTACCCATACAGCAGCGCCCATTACAACTAAGGGCAAAATGCCTTTACTTAACAAACCTGTGTCAGCAGCACCTCTATCCAAAGCTGCTGACCAGGCAATATTACAAAAAAAAAAAAAATAGATTCCCCCTCTTTCAACCTGCTACAGTGCTAATGACTAAATAGAGAGCACCTGTGTGTAATCTAATGTCAGTACAAATACAGCTTCTCTGTGATGGCCTCAGAGGTTGTCTAAGAGAATATCGAGAGCAACAACACCATGAAGTCCAAAGAACACACCAGATAAGTCAGGGATGAAGTTATTGAGAAATTTAAAGCAGGCTTAGGCTACAAAAAGATTTCCAAAGCCTTGAACATCCCACAGAGCACTGTTCAAGCGATCATTCAGAAATGGAAGGAGTATGGCACAACTGTACACCTACCAAGACAAGGCCATCCACCTAAACCCACAGGCCGAACAAGGATAGCGCTGATCAGAATTGCAGTCAAGAGGCCCATGGTGACTAGTCTGGACGAGCTGCAGAGATCTACAGCTCAGGTGGGGGAATCTGTCCATAGGACAACTATTAGTCATGCACTGCACAAAGTTGGCCTTTATGGAAGAGTGGCAAGAAGAAAGCCATTGTTAACAGAAAAGCATAAGAAGTCCCGTTTGCAGTTTGCCACAAGCCATGTGGGGGGACACAGCAAACATGTGGAAGAAGGTGCTCTGATCAGATGAGACCAAAATTGAACTTTTTGGCCAAAATGCAAAAAGCTGTGTGTGGTGGAAAACTAACACTGCACATCACTCTGAACACACCATCCCCACTGTCAAATATGGTGGTGGCAGCATCATGCTCTGGGGGTGCTTCTCTTCAGCAGGGACAGGGAAGCTGGTCAGAATTGATGGGAAAATGAATGGAGCCAGATACAGGGCAAACTTGGAAGAAAACCTCTTGGAGACTGCAAAAGACTTGAGACTGGGGCGGAGGTTCACATTACAGCAGGACAAAGACCCAAAACATGAAGCCAGGGCAACAATGGAATGGTTTAAAACAAAACATATATATGTGTTAAAATGGCCCAGTCAAAGTCCAGATCTAAATCTAATTGATAATCTGTGACAAGATCTGAAAACTGCTGTTCACAAAAGCTGTCCATCTAATCTGACTGAGCTGGAGCTGTTTTGCAAAGAATAATAGGCAAGGATTTCAGTCTGTAGATGTGCAAAGCTGGTAGAGACATACCCTAAAAGACTGGTAGCTGTAATTGCAGCAAAAAAGTGGTTCTACAAAGTATTATTGACTCAAGGGGCTAAATAATTACGCACGCCTCACTTTGCAGTTATTGTTTTTTTTAATGTTTGGAATCATGTATGATTTTCATTCCACTTCTCACGTGTACACCACTTTGTATTGGTCTTTCATGTGGAATTCCAATAAAATTGATTCATGTTTGTGGCAGTAATGTGACAAAATGTAGAAAACTTCAAGGGGGCCGAATACTTTTGTAAACCACTGTACCTACCTGTTTTTCACAGTGCACCCACCTACTTACGTGAGCGCACGCAGTGTCACTGTGCCTGTCCGGTACCTGTCTGTGTGTGACAGGTGCATATTGTAATACCAGCCATCACTGCATATACCTACCTACCTGTTGTTCACTGTGCACCCACCTACCTATGTGAGCGCACACACTGTCACTGTGCCTGTCCGGTACCTGTCTGTGTGTGACAGGTGCACATTGTAATACCCGCCATCACTGCATATACCTACTTGTTGTTCACTCCAGTGCACCCACCTACCTACGTGAGCGCACGCAGTGTGATATACCACTCTGTGCATACCTGTTAACTGCACCTGTGTGCACATTGTATTAGTCAAGTCAGTGCATACCTTTCACTTCATCCCCCCCAATATGGACAAAACAAAAGGCAGAGGCAGGTCACCTGGCAGGTCTGTTCGAGGTCGCGCTGTCGGGATTTCATGTGGCCCTCGACCAAAGTACAGTGTTCAGAAGAAGGCTTGTGCCATCAACCCCCAAGATTGTCAGGACGTAGTTGACTATTTAACACAGAACACCTCATCTTTCTCAGCTTCCGCACGGAAGCGTGACATATCTTCCTCTTTCTGCTCTGATTCTAGCAACCCACTTAACACTCAGTCGGCCGCCACCACAAAAGTGCCATCACCCCAGGGCTCAGCGGTGTGGAAATGTTTTTGTGTGTCTGCCTCAGATGAGAGCAATGCCATCTGTACTCTCTGCCACCGAAAATTGAGCCGTGGAAAGACCAAGACCTGCGTAGGGACAACTACCTTACAAAGGCACATGATTACAAAGCACAAACTGCAATGGGATGACCACCTGAGGGAAAGCAGCACACAAAAGCAAATCCACACACCGCAGTGGAAGATATGCAATTATTACTCAAAAAAGGCGATACCCAAACTGTACTGTGATGTTGAAAGGCAAGTGGTGTCATCTCTGGCACACAGCGTTGGGTCAAGGGTCCATCTGACCACGGATGCCTGGGCTGCAAAGCACAGTCAGGCCTGACCGAAGACTAAGTCAGTCCCCACACACAGCATCTCTGCCTGCACACCGTGTGACTGCCTGCCCCAACACTAAGTCAGTCCCCACACAGCATCTCTGCCTGCAGTCTGCTTGACTGCCTTCTCCGCCACTATCAACAGGGTCCAGGACTCCAGGTGAATTCCTGAATTTTTAAGGCCGCTGCTAACAGCGGCCGCTATACTACTTTTTATGGTGCGTGTACATGACTGCCTAATTTTTCTGGCTGCACTGCATCTGCAACAATTAAACAAAAGGCATGTGCTATCAGTCAGGATTTGGCCCAGAAGTTAATTGAGAACATGCCCAGTCGAATTGCAGAGGTCCTGAAAAAGAAGGGCCAACACTGCAAATACTGACTCTGCATAAATCTCATGTAATTGTCAATAAAAACCTTTGAAACATATGAAGTGCTTATAATTATATTTCAGTACGTCACATTAACAACTGAAACAAAGGTCTAAAAGCAGTTTAGCAGCAAACGTGAAAACTAATATTTTTGACGGTCTCAAAACTTTTGACCAGGACTGTATATGGAGCTGCATAATGTATTTCCTTTTATCAAAGTTACCTGGCAGCCCTGCTGGTCTATTTAGCTGCAGTAGTGTCTGAATAACACCAGAAGCAAGCATGCAGCTAATCTGTCAGATCTGACAATAATGTCAGAAACACCTGATGTGCTGCATGCTTGTTCAGGGTCTTGTCAGGCTTGTCTGGTCAATAACCACGGTTCAGGCTGTATGCCCATATAACTGACCCAGAGCCCAGCCGTAACACCTGCACAATCTCCTGCCTAACTCAATATTAACAACACCCTGCAGGCAGATGTAGCATACAGTCTAACAGATGATAGCTAATCACCAGACAGAACCTGAATACTTAGCAATGCAAATTGGGCACAACATTCAGTCGCTGACTGGGCACAATAAACCTTGCAGTAGTTCTGCGCCTGCCGTAAGCCGTGTACAACGTGGGCTTGATTGACAGCAGTGGTTCGCGCAGGCGCAGTGTGGACAACTTCAGAGTCAGCCTCCGCACCGTGCATGGAGACCGGGATGGTGGCGCAGAGCAGAACGGTCAGCATGGGACAGTCGGCTGCAAGGGGCTGGAGAAAGCCCCAGGTGAGTAAAGCTCATTTCTTATAATTTGGCTGATAACTCCTTTAACCATGGTAACCCAAGAATAATCGGATAAGAAGGCAAGTTTAAACAATAGAACTTCATAGTTTCAAAATGTAAGACTCCAATTGTATGGTAACTTCAGAAGTCAACTTTAACCCTTGACCTTGTTGTAACACCGAATCATCAACAGCAGTAATGTGTATCGATTAAGATACTGCAGTTGTCTAAATGTATAATTTTTCAGCTAACGCAATATCCATGAAATTGCCCACAGCTCCACAATCGACAAAGGCCTGACAACTGTGCACAATTTCTTCTCTGAAAACAGAGACGGTAGCATAATGAGATTATTTTCCTGAGAGAAATACTGACCACCTAACTGAGTTCTCTCAACCTCAGTTAAGCGTTGTAGTTTTCCGACCTCCTTGTTTTATTGGGACATGATTGGAGAACATGTCCAGATTTTCCGCAAAAGAAACGTAATCTTTCTACTCTCAAACGATTTCTTTCTGTATAAGAGAGTTTAGAAAAAGCTAACTGCATAGGTTCAGGCTCCGATTGGCAAGAGTATTGCTTGGAGGAGTTGGAGGAATTGGAAGAAGTGATAGTTTTGGAGGAATCCAGTCAGGTTTTTGAGATACCAATTTCTTCAATCGTCTTTCTCTGAGACGTCTGTCAGTCTGAATGGCAAGACTAATAAGTTCCTTCAAGGTACTTGGAACCCCTACTCGGGCAATTTCATCTTTGAGTTGTTCAGAAAGTCACAATCTGAACTGTTTTTTTTTTAGAGAAGCATCGTTCCACTGAGTATCTGCAGCCCATTCTCTAAACTCCGTAACGTATTCTTCTACTGGACGTTTTCCTTGCTGTAAGGTCCTAAGGGCTGTTTCTGCTGCTCATTCGGATATCGCGGAATTGCAATTTCCGCAATTCCGGCCGGAAATTACGTTTCCGCATCGGAACGCGGTAATTTCCGTATACCGAAATGGAATTCCGCGGAATTTCCGTGATTCCGGCAAAACGGTATTTTTAAGCCAATCATTGCATTCGGAATGAATGAACCAATCAGGCAACTGCCGGCATGCGGAATTCCGCGGAAATCCGCGGAATTGCTGAACAAATAGGGCTGCTTAAAAAAGATAGACCAATCATACGTTAGCAACCATTTCCTAGCGACCTATCACAGCTTATCCCACCCATCTTGTATAAAATAGAGGAGAGGCTGTCCTCCATCTTGTGGGTTTCAGTCTTGTGGAGCAGAGGAGAGAGACAGACCTATATTTTGTTACTGTGTGTGCTATATACTTTACTGTATAAATATTAAACCAATAGTCTTTTTAAAGACTGTGTGTGAGTGAGCTTAGACTAGAGTGAGGATTAGTGAGTTAGCTGGGTATTGCTAGGTGTGACAGATTGTAGATTGAGTGTGAGAGCTAGATTGTAGTCTAGTGTATAATATTTGCTGTTAGGAGAATCAGAGAGAGTTAGGCTTAGTTTAGTGTGATAGAGATTCAGGCTTAGGTTAGTGTGATATATATAGAGAGCGAGAGAGTCAGGTTTAGTGTAGTGTGATAGAGAGTGTACTTGCTGTAGTGTGAGTCTGAGAGGGTCAGGGATAGTTTGCTTACTGTGGTGTGACAGAGAGTGTGTGTGTGTGTGCATATATATATATTTATAATTTTTATTTTATCTACTGAGTTCAAAGGCAATGGATCAAAAGCAGCAGGATGCACCATTCACTCCAAAAAGACAGTGGAGCGATGGTGGATCAGGATCACGCAAAGCACTTGATCAGGCAGAAGGTGGCAGCAGGAATAGATCCCCTTTGGTACGCAATTTGTTCCCTGTGTTTGGTTGCAGGATAACTATTAATGAGCAACGAGCTAATACTGTCCTGAACTATTTTGAAAAGGAGCCCTGTACCCAGTCTGAGGAATTGTTAGGTAGTCTTGACAGTCACAGCAGAACCAGTTCTCATTTTCCTCGTGAGGCTGCGAAAACCCTGGCGGCAGTTGCTGATTGTGATGTGGTTGCCTCCTCCCAGTGCTCTTCTCCAGAGCTAGATTTAACCTTCCATGATGAGCAGAGAGATTTGCAAAAAGATTTTGATGAGGTATTGTCAGAGACCTTGGGTCAAAACTCACAAGAAATTGTGGGTGATGTTTTGACAGAAATGGCCCCCATTTTTTTGTCATGCAGAAAAGCTCCACAAGCTTGTGACACCAGTGGTACTACTCAACATCTTAATACAACCACTGATTTGCACAGTGTGGAGGCGGAGGGACAAGATGGTAATTCTGTGGTTGCAGTAGATGATTGTGAGGCTAATGATCCTACATGGACGCGATCTCATCATGGCCTAGGTGTCAGCAGCAGTAGGCACAATCACCATGGTCAAAGTGATCATCCAGTTGGCCAGCAACTTGCAGCTCTGATTCCTGTTGCAGCCCATCACAAATCCAATGCTGGGAAAAGACCAACCAAAAAAACCAGTAGGAGTGCAGAAAGGTCATCCCCGGCATGGCATTTCTTTACAGACCATGCAGAGGACGATTGCAAGGTGGTCTGTACCATATGCCGCAAAGCGGTAAGCAGAGGCCAAAAGGGCAGCGGGTTTGGCACTTCTGGCATGAGAAGCCATCTGCGCGTCCATCACCACAGTGCATTTCAGTGGGTACAGAATTCTGGGAAGAGTGTGGCTGGAACAGCAGCAACAGCAGGCCCACCCCTTCCTCCTTCCAGCCTTCGGCCTGTCCCTATTCAGCCTGCACCTTCCCAATCCTGTCCAGTTCTCTCTGCATGCCAGGCTGGAATAGTGCACCAATCCACCTCATTAGGTTTTCAGCGCCAGCCTTCGGTTCCTGAAATGTTGCAGAGGAAGCGTATGCTCCCTCCAAATGAAAAATTTGTGTTAAAAAATAATGGGCTCCTGGCAAAAATGTTGGCCCAACAGCTGCTACCCTACAATTTTGTGGACAGTGCCCCCTTCCGCAAACTTATGAGCAGTGTGGCGCCACAATGGAGGATCCTTAGCCGACATTATTTTGCCAGGAAAGCAATACCTGCCCTACACCAGCAAATGGTGGCATGTGTAGCCCGTTCAATGGACCATGCGGTGGGTGGAAAGGTCCATTTTACTACAGATGCCTGGAGCAGCAGGCATGGGCAGGGGAAGTATATAACTTATACAGCCCATTGGGTCACTCTACATCGTGCTGGGGATGGTGGAAGATCTTGTCCAGTATCTCAACAGCTTGTGGTGCCACCTCGTGGGGTCAAGGGGAGGCCTGCTCCACTTCCCTCTGCCACCTGTTCTGTGGCAGGCCAGGTAGCTGTGAGCCTCCCATCAAGCAGTTTCGCTCGTATACTGGCATGCAGCACCATCGATGTCAAGCAATGCTGAAGCTGGTATCGATGGAAGAGAAGAGGCAAACAGGATCTGAAATCCTTAGTGCCTTTGAAGATCAGATCCGCCAGTGGTTGGCCCCACGGAAACTTCTTACAGGAATTGTCGTCTCTGACAATGGGTCTAATATGCTGTCTGCTATGCGTCTAGGTGGCTACACCCATCTTCCCTGTTTGGCCCACGTCTTCAATCTTATCGTTAGTAAGTTCTTAGGAACATATGAAGGGTTGAAGGACGCTGTTTCAGCAGCACGAAAGGTTTCAGCTCACATCCGGTGCTCAGCAACCGCCTCCGCTTCCTTGAAGTTGCTGCAGCGCCGCCATAATATTCCGCAGCACAGACTCATATGTGATTGCCCAACGCGGTGGAACTCCACCCTCTACATGTTGCAGAGGTTGTGGGAGCAGCGAATGGCAGTCAGAATCTATCTTTCTGAGACAGCTTCCTCAAATTTGTCACTGGACTACATTACTGGGGACCAGTGGGAGCAAATTGGTCAGGTTTGCCAAGTTTTGCAGCCTTTCGAGCAAGCCACAAAGTTGGTCAGCATGGAGAACTGTAGCATCTCACAAGTACTCCCCCTTATCTTCATGCTTGACAAAATGTTATTTAACTTGCTTGGACGTGGAGATCAGAGTGCACAGGCAAATTCGGGAGTGTCTGATCACGCTGAGGCCCAGGAAGAGGACGTAGGAGAGGCAGAGGTTGAGGAGGAGGAGGAGGAAGAGGCAATTGTACGGGGGTGGGAAGAGATTGATGAGCTGCTGGAGCAGGATGGTGACAGCTGTGATAACAGCCCGGAAGATGAGATTTCTGGCAGGCACCTCTTTCCTATGGCTGCTCACATGATCCAGTGCTTCAAGAGTGACCCCCGGATAAAGAAATTGAAAGTGAGGCTGGACATGTGGGTGGCCACCATTTTAGATCCCCGCTGTAAAGGAAAATTGAGGCAGTTCCTACCCCCATCCCAGGCAGACAACATGATGCGAAAGATCCGTGAAGCCCTTGCTCGCTGGGTTGAAGATGCTTTTCCCGCACCTTCACCCCGGGCCACAATTTTCACTCCTCTGCAAAGTACTCAGCAAAGTTTTGGTGGTCCCAGCAGTACCAAAACTAGTCAACCAGAAAATTTGCTGAGTATGTTTTATAATTTTTATCAGCCAGAGTCTTCCAATGCTCCATGCAGCAGCACCAGCAGCAATAGTGGTCACCGCCAGCGTCTGGACCGTATGGTGAGTGACTATTTAGGGTCGGCTAGTGCTCCTGATAACATAGAGAGTAATGACCCCATGGAGTACTGGACCAAAAAAATTGACACCTGGCCTGAACTTGCTCAGTATGCGCTTGAGGTACTTGCATGCCCCGCCTCAAGTGTTCTTTCCGTGAGAGTGTTTAGTGCGGCAGGTGGCGTGGTCACTGACTACCGGACACGTCTGTCTGCAGAAAATGTGGACAGACTCACATTCATCAAAATAAATGAATCATGGATTAATGATGATTTTAATGTCCCTCTTATTGATCCTTAAGGAGAACAAATAAAAAAAAACATTGTTGAAGAAGATGAAAAGTATCCCTTACGAACTTGGCGAATATTGTATCTGATTTTTTTCCCCCGTTCATTTTCCATCAAAAACCTGCAGTCTCAAACCTAATGATACTACTACTACTGCTGTGACAAGTGTACTGCCGGACGTTATATCCTTCAACCCAGGTCCCTAAGGGGCAAGGGCCTGTCTACTCTGCTGCCGTTACCTGCTGTCTCAAGACTCTAAAACCTAATGATACTTACTACTGCTGTGACAAGTCTACTTCCTGGATGTTATATCCTTCAACCCAGGTCCCTAAGGGGCAAGGGCCTGTCTACTCTGCTGCCGTTACCTGCTGTCTCAAGACTCTAAAACCTAATGATACTTACTACTACTACTGCTGTGACAAGTGTACTTCCTGGATGTTCTATCCTTCAACCCATGTCTCTAAGGGGCAAGGGCCTGTCTACTCTGCTGCCGTTACCTGCTGTCTCAAGACTCTCAAACCTAATGATACTTACTACTGCTGTGACAAGTGTACTTCCTGGATGTTATATCCTTCAACCCAGGTCCCTAAGGGGCAAGGGCCTGTCTACTCTGCTGCCGTTACCTGCTGTCTCAAGACTCTAAAACCTAATGATACTTACTACTACTACTGCTGTGACAAGTGTACTTCCTGGATGTTCTATCCTTCAACCCATGTCTCTAAGGGGCAAGGGCCTGTCTACTCTGCTGCCGTTACCTGCTGTCTCAAGACTCTAAAACCTAATGATACTTACTACTGCTGTGACAAGTCTACTTCCTGGATGTTATATCCTTCAACCCAGGTCCCAAAGGGGCAAGGGCCTGTCTACTCTGCTGCCGTTACCTGCTGTCTCAAGACTCTAAAACCTAATGATACTTACTACTACTACTGCTGTGACAAGTGTACTTCCTGGATGTTCTATCCTTCAACCCATGTCTCTAAGGGGCAAGGGCCTGTCTACTCTGCTGCCGTTACCTGCTGTCTCAAGACTCTCAAACCTAATGATACTTACTACTGCTGTGACAAGTGTACTTCCTGGATGTTATATCCTTCAACCCAGGTCCCTAAGGGGCAAGGGCCTGTCTACTCTGCTGCCGTTACCTGCTGTCTCAAGACTCTAAAACCTAATGATACTTACTACTACTACTGCTGTGACAAGTGTACTTCCTGGATGTTATATCCTTCAACCCATGTCTCTAAGGGGCAAGGGCCTGTCTACTCTGCTGCCGTTACCTGCTGTCAAGACTCTAAAACCTAATGATACTTACTACTGCTGTGACAAGTGTACTTCCTGGATGTTATATCCTTCAACCCAGGTCCCAAAGGGGCAAGGGCCTGTCTACTCTGCTGCCGTTACCTGCTGTCTCAAGACTCTAAAACCTAATGATACTTACTACTACTACTGCTGTGACAAGTGTACTTCCTGGATGTTATATCCTTCAACCCATGTCTCTAAGGGGCAAGGGCCTGTCTACTCTGCTGCCGTTATCCTGCTGTCTCAAGACTCTAAAACCTAATGATACTTACTACTGCTGTGACAAGTGTACTTCCTGGATGTTATATCCTTCAACCCAGGTCTCTAAGGGGCAAGGGCCTGTCTACTCTGCTGCCGTTATCCTGCTGTCTCAAGACTCTAAAACCTAATGATACTTACTACTGCTGTGACAAGTGTACTTCCTGGATGTTCTATCCTTCAACCCATGTCTCTAAGGGGCAAGGGCCTGTCTACTCTGCTGCCGTTACCTGCTGTCTCAAGACTCTCAAACCTAATGATACTTACTACTACTACTGCTGTGACAAGTGTACTTCCTGGATGTTATATCCTTCAACCCAGGTCTCTAAGGGGCAAGGGCCTGTCTACTCTGCTGCCGTTATCCTGCTGTCTCAAGACTGTAAAACCTAATGATACTTACTACTGCTGTGACAAGTGTACTTCCTGGATGTTATATCCTTCAACCCAGGTCCCTAAGGGGCAAGGGCCTGTCTACTCTGCTGCCGTTACCTGCTGTCTCAGATCTCTAAAACCTAATGATACTTACTACTACTACTGCTGTGACAACTGTACTTCCTGGATGTTATATCCTTCAACCCATGTCTCTAAGGGGCAAGGGCCTGTCTACTCTGCTGCCGTTACCTGCTGTCTCAAGACTCTAAAACCTAATGATACTTACTACTACTACTGCTGTGACAAGTGTACTTCCTGGATGTTATATCCTTCAACCCATGTCTCTAAGGGGCAAGGGCCTGTCTACTCTGCTGCCGTTACCTGCTGTCTCAAGACTCTAAAACCTAATGATACTTACTACTGCTGTGACAAGTGTACTTCCTGGATGTTATATCCTTCAACCCAGGTCCCTAAGGGGCAAGGGCCTGTCTACTCTGCTGCCGTTACCTGCTGTCTCAAGACTCTAAAACCTAATGATACTTACTACTACTACTGCTGTGACAAGTGTACTGCCGGACGTTATATCCTTCAACCCAGGTCCCTAAGGGGCAAGGGCCTGTCTACTCTGCTGCCGTTACCTGCTGTCAAGACTCTCAAACCTAATGATACTTACTACTGCTGTGACAAGTGTACTTCCTGGATGTTATATCCTTCAACCCAGGTCCCTAAGGGGCAAGGGCCTGTCTACTCTGCTGCCGTTACCTGCTGTCTCAAGACTCTAAAACCTAATGATACTTACTACTACTACTGCTGTGACAAGTGTACTGCCGGACGTTATATCCTTCAACCCAGGTCCCTAAGGGGCAAGGGCCTGTCTACTCTGCTGCCGTTACCTGCTGTCAAGACTCTCAAACCTAATGATACTTACTACTGCTGTGACAAGTGTACTTCCTGGATGTTATATCCTTCAACCCAGGTCCCTAAGGGGCAAGGGCCTGTCTACTCTGCTGCCGTTACCTGCTGTCTCAAGACTCTAAAACCTAATGATACTTACTACTACTACTGCTGTGACAAGTGTACTTCCTGGATGTTATATCCTTCAACCCAGGTCTCTAAGGGGCAAGGGCCTGTCTACTCTGCTGCCGTTATCCTGCTGTCTCAAGACTCTAAAACCTAATGATACTTACTACTGCTGTGACAAGTGTACTTCCTGGATGTTATATCCTTCAACCCAGGTCCCTAAGGGGCAAGAGCCTGTCTACTCTGCTGCCGTTACCTGCTGTCTCAAGACTCTAAAACCTAATGATACTTACTACTACTACTGCTGTGACAAGTGTACTTCCTGGATGTTATATCCTTCAACCCAGGTCTCTAAGGGGCAAGGGCCTGTCTACTCTGCTGCCTTTACCTGCTGTCTCAAGACTCTAAAACCTAATGATACTTACTACTGCTGTGACAAGTGTACTTCCTGGATGTTCTATCCTTCAACCCATGTCTCTAAGGGGCAAGGGCCTGTCTACTCTGCTGCCGTTATCCTGCTGTCTCAAGACTCTAAAACCTAATGATACTTACTACTGCTGTGACAAGTGTACTTCCTGGATGTTATATCCTTCAACCCAGGTCCCTAAGGGGCAAGGGCCTGTCTACTCTGCTGCCGTTACCTGCTGTCTCAAGACTCTAAAACCTAATGATACTTACTACTACTACTGCTGTGACAAGTGTACTTCCTGGATGTTATATCCTTCAACCCATGTCTCTAAGGGGCAAGGGCCTGTCTACTCTGCTGCCGTTACCTGCTGTCTCAAGACTCTAAAACCTAATGATACTTACTACTACTACTGCTGTGACAAGTGTACTGCCGGACGTTATATCCTTCAACCCAGGTCCCTAAGGGGCAAGGGCCTGTCTACTCTGCTGCCGTTACCTGCTGTCAAGACTCTCAAACCTAATGATACTTACTACTGCTGTGACAAGTGTACTTCCTGGATGTTATATCCTTCAACCCATGTCTCTAAGGGGCAAGGGCCTGTCTACTCTGCTGCCGTTACCTGCTGTCTCAAGACTCTAAAACCTAATGATACTTACTACTACTACTGCTGTGACAAGTGTACTTCCTGGATGTTATATCCTTCAACCCAGGTCTCTAAGGGGCAAGGGCCTGTCTACTCTGCTGCCGTTATCCTGCTGTCTCAAGACTCTAAAACCTAATGATACTTACTACTGCTGTGACAAGTGTACTTCCTGGATGTTATATCCTTCAACCCAGGTCCCTAAGGGGCAAGGGCCTGTCTACTCTGCTGCCGTTACCTGCTGTCTCAAGACTCTAAAACCTAATGATACTTACTACTACTACTGCTGTGACAAGTGTACTTCCTGGATGTTATATCCTTCAACCCATGTCTCTAAGGGGCAAGGGCCTGTCTACTCTGCTGCCGTTACCTGCTGTCTCAAGACTCTAAAACCTAATGATACTTACTACTACTACTGCTGTGACAAGTGTACTTCCTGGATGTTATATCCTTCAACCCATGTCTCTAAGGGGCAAGGGCCTGTCTACTCTGCTGCCGTTACCTGCTGTCTCAAGACTCTAAAACCTAATGATACTTACTACTGCTGTGACAAGTGTACTTCCTGGATGTTCTATCCTTCAACCCATGTCTCTAAGGGGCAAGGGCCTGTCTACTCTGCTGCCGTTATCCTGCTGTCTCAAGACTCTAAAACCTAATGATACTTACTACTGCTGTGACAAGTGTACTTCCTGGATGTTATATCCTTCAACCCAGGTCCCTAAGGGGCAAGGGCCTGTCTACTCTGCTGCCGTTACCTGCTGTCTCAAGACTCTAAAACCTAATGATACTTACTACTACTACTGCTGTGACAAGTGTACTTCCTGGATGTTATATCCTTCAACCTATGTCTCTAAGGGGCAAGGGCCTGTCTACTCTGCTGCCGTTACCTGCTGTCTCAAGACTCTAAAACCTAATGATACTTACTACTGCTGTGACAAGTGTACTTCCTGGATGTTCTATCCTTCAACCCATGTCTCTAAGGGGCAAGGGCCTGTCTACTCTGCTGCCCTTATCCTGCTGTCTCAAGACTCTAAAACCTAATGATACTTACTACTGCTGTGACAAGTGTACTTCCTGGATGTTATATCCTTCAACCCATGTCTCTAAGGGGCAAGGGCCTGTCTACTCTGCTGCCGTTACCTGCTGTCTCAAGACTCTAAAACCTAATGATACTTACTACTACTACTGCTGTGACAAGTGTACTTCCTGGATGTTCTATCCTTCAACCCATGTCTCTAAGGGGCAAGGGCCTGTCTACTCTGCTGCCGGTATCCTGCTGTCTCAAGACTCTAAAACCTAATGATACTTACTACTGCTGTGACAAGTGTACTTCCTGGATGTTATATCCTTCAACCCAGGTCCCTAAGGGGCAAGGGCCTGTCTACTCTGCTGCCGTTACCTGCTGTCTCAAGACTCTAAAACCTAATGATACTTACTACTACTACTGCTGTGACAAGTGTACTTCCTGGATGTTATATCCTTCAACCCATGTCTCTAAGGGGCAAGGGCCTGTCTACTCTGCTGCCGTTACCTGCTGTCTCAAGACTCTAAAACCTAATGATACTTACTACTACTACTGCTGTGACAAGTGTACTGCCGGACGTTATATCCTTCAACCCAGGTCCCTAAGGGGCAAGGGCCTGTCTACTCTGCTGCCGTTACCTGCTGTCAAGACTCTCAAACCTAATGATACTTACTACTGCTGTGACAAGTGTACTTCCTGGATGTTATATCCTTCAACCCAGGTCCCTAAGGGGCAAGGGCCTGTCTACTCTGCTGCCGTTACCTGCTGTCTCAAGACTCTAAAACCTAATGATACTTACTACTACTACTGCTGTGACAAGTGTACTTCCTGGATGTTCTATCCTTCAACCCAGGTCACTAAGGGGCAAGGGCCTGTCTACTCTGCTGCCGTTACCTGCTGTCTCAAGACTCTCAAACCTAATGATACTTACTACTGCTGTGACAAGTGTACTTCCTGGATGTTATATCCTTCAACCCAGGTCCCTAAGGGGCAAGGGCCTGTCTACTCTGCTGCCGTTACCTGCTGTCTCAAGACTCTAAAACCTAATGATACTTACTACTACTACTGCTGTGACAAGTGTACTTCCTGGATGTTCTATCCTTCAACCCATGTCTCTAAGGGGCAAGGGCCTGTCTACTCTGCTGCCGTTACCTGCTGTCTCAAGACTCTAAAACCTAATGATACTTACTACTGCTGTGACAAGTCTACTTCCTGGATGTTATATCCTTCAACCCAGGTCCCTAAGGGGCAAGGGCCTGTCTACTCTGCTGCCGTTACCTGCTGTCTCAAGACTCTAAAACCTAATGATACTTACTACTACTACTGCTGCTGTGACAAGTGTACTTCCTGGATGTTCTATCCTTCAACCCATGTCTCTAAGGGGCAAGGGCCTGTCTACTCTGCTGCCGTTACCTGCTGTCTCAAGACTCTCAAACCTAATGATACTTACTACTGCTGTGACAAGTGTACTTCCTGGATGTTATATCCTTCAACCCAGGTCCCTAAGGGGCAAGGGCCTGTCTACTCTGCTGCCGTTACCTGCTGTCTCAAGACTCTAAAACCTAATGATACTTACTACTACTACTGCTGTGACAAGTGTACTTCCTGGATGTTATATCCTTCAACCCATGTCTCTAAGGGGCAAGGGCCTGTCTACTCTGCTGCCGTTACCTGCTGTCAAGACTCTAAAACCTAATGATACTTACTACTGCTGTGACAAGTGTACTTCCTGGATGTTATATCCTTCAACCCAGGTCCCTAAGGGGCAAGGGCCTGTCTACTCTGCTGCCGTTACCTGCTGTCTCAAGACTCTAAAACCTAATGATACTTACTACTACTACTGCTGTGACAAGTGTACTTCCTGGATGTTATATCCTTCAACCCATGTCTCTAAGGGGCAAGGGCCTGTCTACTCTGCTGCCGTTATCCTGCTGTCTCAAGACTCTAAAACCTAATGATACTTACTACTGCTGTGACAAGTGTACTTCCTGGATGTTATATCCTTCAACCCAGGTCTCTAAGGGGCAAGGGCCTGTCTACTCTGCTGCCGTTATCCTGCTGTCTCAAGACTCTAAAACCTAATGATACTTACTACTGCTGTGACAAGTGTACTTCCTGGATGTTCTATCCTTCAACCCATGTCTCTAAGGGGCAAGGGCCTGTCTACTCTGCTGCCGTTACCTGCTGTCTCAAGACTCTAAAACCTAATGATACTTACTACTACTACTGCTGTGACAAGTGTACTTCCTGGATGTTATATCCTTCAACCCAGGTCTCTAAGGGGCAAGGGCCTGTCTACTCTGCTGCCGTTATCCTGCTGTCTCAAGACTCTAAAACCTAATGATACTTACTACTGCTGTGACAAGTGTACTTCCTGGATGTTATATCCTTCAACCCAGGTCCCTAAGGGGCAAGGGCCTGTCTACTCTGCTGCCGTTACCTGCTGTCTCAAATCTCTAAAACCTAATGATACTTACTACTACTACTGCTGTGACAAGTGTACTTCCTGGATGTTATATCCTTCAACCCATGTCTCTAAGGGGCAAGGGCCTGTCTACTCTGCTGCCGTTACCTGCTGTCTCAAGACTCTAAAACCTAATGATACTTACTACTACTACTGCTGTGACAAGTGTACTTCCTGGATGTTATATCCTTCAACCCATGTCTCTAAGGGGCAAGGGCCTGTCTACTCTGCTGCCGTTACCTGCTGTCTCAAGACTCTAAAACCTAATGATACTTACTACTGCTGTGACAAGTGTACTTCCTGGATATTATATCCTTCAACCCAGGTCCCTAAGGGGCAAGGGCCTGTCTACTCTGCTGCCGTTACCTGCTGTCTCAAGACTCTAAAACCTAATGATACTTACTACTACTACTGCTGTGACAAGTGTACTGCCGGACGTTATATCCTTCAACCCAGGTCCCTAAGGGGCAAGGGCCTGTCTACTCTGCTGCCGTTACCTGCTGTCAAGACTCTCAAACCTAATGATACTTACTACTGCTGTGACAAGTGTACTTCCTGGATGTTATATCCTTCAACCCAGGTCCCTAAGGGGCAAGGGCCTGTCTACTCTGCTGCCGTTACCTGCTGTCTCAAGACTCTAAAACCTAATGATACTTACTACTACTACTGCTGTGACAAGTGTACTTCCTGGATGTTATATCCTTCAACCCAGGTCTCTAAGGGGCAAGGGCCTGTCTACTCTGCTGCCGTTATCCTGCTGTCTCAAGACTCTAAAACCTAATGATACTTACTACTGCTGTGACAAGTGTACTTCCTGGATGTTATATCCTTCAACCCAGGTCCCTAAGGGGCAAGGGCCTGTCTACTCTGCTGCCATTACCTGCTGTCTCAAGACTCTAAAACCTAATGATACTTACTACTACTACTGCTGTGACAAGTGTACTTCCTGGATGTTATATCCTTCAACCCAGGTCTCTAAGGGGCAAGGGCCTGTCTACTCTGCTGCCTTTACCTGCTGTCTCAAGACTCTAAAACCTAATGATACTTACTACTGCTGTGACAAGTGTACTTCCTGGATGTTCTATCCTTCAACCCATGTCTCTAAGGGGCAAGGGCCTGTCTACTCTGCTGCCGTTATCCTGCTGTCTCAAGACTCTAAAACCTAATGATACTTACTACTGCTGTGACAAGTGTACTTCCTGGATGTTATATCCTTCAACCCAGGTCCCTAAGGGGCAAGGGCCTGTCTACTCTGCTGCCGTTACCTGCTGTCTCAAGACTCTAAAACCTAATGATACTTACTACTACTACTGCTGTGACAAGTGTACTTCCTGGATGTTATATCCTTCAACCCATGTCTCTAAGGGGCAAGGGCCTGTCTACTCTGCTGCCGTTACCTGCTGTCTCAAGACTCTAAAACCTAATGATACTTACTACTACTACTGCTGTGACAAGTGTACTGCCGGACGTTATATCCTTCAACCCAGGTCCCTAAGGGGCAAGGGCCTGTCTACTCTGCTGCCGTTACCTGCTGTCAAGACTCTCAAACCTAATGATACTTACTACTGCTGTGACAAGTGTACTTCCTGGATGTTATATCCTTCAACCCATGTCTCTAAGGGGCAAGGGCCTGTCTACTCTGCTGCCGTTACCTGCTGTCTCAAGACTCTAAAACCTAATGATACTTACTACTACTACTGCTGTGACAAGTGTACTTCCTGGATGTTATATCCTTCAACCCAGGTCTCTAAGGGGCAAGGGCCTGTCTACTCTGCTGCCGTTATCCTGCTGTCTCAAGACTCTAAAACCTAATGATACTTACTACTGCTGTGACAAGTGTACTTCCTGGATGTTATATCCTTCAACCCAGGTCCCTAAGGGGCAAGGGCCTGTCTACTCTGCTGCCGTTACCTGCTGTCTCAAGACTCTAAAACCTAATGATACTTACTACTACTACTGCTGTGACAAGTGTACTTCCTGGATGTTATATCCTTCAACCCATGTCTCTAAGGGGCAAGGGCCTGTCTACTCTGCTGCCGTTACCTGCTGTCTCAAGACTCTAAAACCTAATGATACTTACTACTACTACTGCTGTGACAAGTGTACTTCCTGGATGTTATATCCTTCAACCCATGTCTCTAAGGGGCAAGGGCCTGTCTACTCTGCTGCCGTTACCTGCTGTCTCAAGACTCTAAAACCTAATGATACTTACTACTGCTGTGACAAGTGTACTTCCTGGATGTTCTATCCTTCAACCCATGTCTCTAAGGGGCAAGGGCCTGTCTACTCTGCTGCCCTTATCCTGCTGTCTCAAGACTCTAAAACCTAATGATACTTACTACTGCTGTGACAAGTGTACTTCCTGGATGTTATATCCTTCAACCCAGGTCCCTAAGGGGCAAGGGCCTGTCTACTCTGCTGCCGTTACCTGCTGTCTCAAGACTCTAAAACCTAATGATACTTACTACTACTACTGCTGTGACAAGTGTACTTCCTGGATGTTATATCCTTCAACCTATGTCTCTAAGGGGCAAGGGCCTGTCTACTCTGCTGCCGTTACCTGCTGTCTCAAGACTCTAAAACCTAATGATACTTACTACTGCTGTGACAAGTGTACTTCCTGGATGTTCTATCCTTCAACCCATGTCTCTAAGGGGCAAGGGCCTGTCTACTCTGCTGCCCTTATCCTGCTGTCTCAAGACTCTAAAACCTAATGATACTTACTACTGCTGTGACAAGTGTACTTCCTGGATGTTATATCCTTCAACCCATGTCTCTAAGGGGCAAGGGCCTGTCTACTCTGCTGCCGTTACCTGCTGTCTCAAGACTCTAAAACCTAATGATACTTACTACTACTACTGCTGTGACAAGTGTACTTCCTGGATGTTATATCCTTCAACCCAGGTCTCTAAGGGGCAAGGGCCTGTCTACTCTGCTGCCGTTATCCTGCTGTCTCAAGACTCTAAAACCTAATGATACTTACTACTGCTGTGACAAGTGTACTTCCTGGATGTTATATCCTTCAACCCAGGTCCCTAAGGGGCAAGGGCCTGTCTACTCTGCTGCCGTTACCTGCTGTCTCAAGACTCTAAAACCTAATGATACTTACTACTACTACTGCTGTGACAAGTGTACTTCCTGGATGTTATATCCTTCAACCCATGTCTCTAAGGGGCAAGGGCCTGTCTACTCTGCTGCCGTTACCTGCTGTCTCAAGACTCTAAAACCTAATGATATTTACTACTACTACTGCTGTGACAAGTGTACTGCCGGACGTTATATCCTTCAACCCAGGTCCCTAAGGGGCAAGGGCCTGTCTACTCTGCTGCCGTTACCTGCTGTCAAGACTCTCAAACCTAATGATACTTACTACTGCTGTGACAAGTGTACTTCCTGGATGTTATATCCTTCAACCCAGGTCCCTAAGGGGCAAGGGCCTGTCTACTCTGCTGCCGTTACCTGCTGTCTCAAGACTCTAAAACCTAATGATACTTACTACTACTACTGCTGTGACAAGTGTACTTCCTGGATGTTCTATCCTTCAACCCAGGTCTCTAAGGGGCAAGGGCCTGTCTACTCTGCTGCCGTTATCCTGCTGTCTCAAGACTCTAAAACCTAATGATACTTACTACTGCTGTGACAAGTGTACTTCCTGGATGTTATATCCTTCAACCCAGGTCCCTAAGGGGCAAGGGCCTGTCTACTCTGCTGCCGTTACCTGCTGTCTCAAGACTCTAAAACCTAATGATACTTACTACTACTACTGCTGTGACAAGTGTACTGCTGGACGTTATATCCTTCAACCCAGATCCCTAAGGGGCAAGGGCCTGTCTACTCTGCTGCCGTTACCTGCTGTCAAGACTCTCAAACCTAATGATACTTACTACTGCTGTGACAAGTGTACTTCCTGGATGTTATATCCTTCAACCCAGGTCCCTAAGGGGCAAGGGCCTGTCTACTCTGCTGCCGTTACCTGCTGTCTCAAGACTCTAAAACCTAATGATACTTACTACTGCTGTGACAAGTGTACTTCCTGGATGTTATATCCTTCAACCCAGGTCCCTAAGGGGCAAGGGCCTGTCTACTCTGCTGCCGTTACCTGCTGTCTCAAGACTCTAAAAGCTAATGATACTTACTACTACTACTGCTGTGACAAGTGTACTGCCGGACGTTATATCCTTCAACCCAGGTCCCTAAGGGGCAAGGGCCTGTCTACTCTGCTGCCGTTACCTGCTGTCAAGACTCTCAAACCTAATGATACTTACTACTGCTGTGACAAGTGTACTTCCTGGATGTTATATCCTTCAACCCAGGTCCCTAAGGGGCAAGGGCCTGTCTACTCTGCTGCCGTTACCTGCTGTCTCAAGACTCTAAAACCTAATGATACTTACTACTACTACTGCTGTGACAAGTGTACTGCCGGACGTTATATCCTTCAACCCAGGTCCCTAAGGGGCAAGGGCCTGTCTACTCTGCTGCCGTTACCTGCTGTCAAGACTCTCAAACCTAATGATACTTACTACTGCTGTGACAAGTGTACTTCCTGGATGTTATATCCTTCAACCCAGGTCCCTAAGGGGCAAGGGCCTGTCTACTCTGCTGCTGTTACCTGCTGTCTCAAGACTCTAAAACCTAATGATACTTACTACTGCTGTGACAAGTGTACTTCCTGGATGTTCTATCCTTCAACCCATGTCTGTAAGGGGCAAGGGCCTGTCTACTCTGCTGCCGTTATCCTGCTGTCTCAAGACTCTAAAACCTAATGATACTTACTTCTGCTGCTGTGACAAGTCAACTGCCGGACGTTGTGGTGCATACAACAGACATAAAAATATGCCAGGCAGGCAAGAGCATGATGGTTATCATCACCAACTAGTTAGACATACATTGTTCAATACATACAATACAACAAGGACCAGGTTTTTTTAAACTTTTATTGCAATTTGCAATAAGTCGGTTAAACTTTTTTTAAAAAAGGTAAAAAAATTACAAAACATACAACAAAAATAAAACTTTGCTTTCTTACAACAGAAAGAATTTGTGATAATTATGTTTGGAGAGACCTACAAAGCATGATGGGATTTCCTATGTTGTTATTCAGGTTGCCTATCATCTTGGAGGGGTGACCAGGACACAGGACAGTTGGCGCTGTGTGTCATACTCCCTGGGCCAGATTTGTCAAAACATTACCGACAGGTTTTTCTTCTACAACTGTTCGAGCAGAGGAACAGTTCTGCATGATAGTAATAAACTTCCCAAAGCCTATGTAATATTGGCAGTTTAGCGTGGATTTTTAGAGCTACACTATAGTGAAAGAGACACTGAAGCGAAAAAAAATATATGATATAATGATTTGGTTGTGTACTATGAATAATTACTAGAAGATTAACAGCAAAGAAAATATTCCCATATTTTTTGTTTTTAAGGGACTCCGAGCAGTGCGGAAACTATGGAAAGATGCATATCATTTTAAAGCTCTCTTTCTCTTCTTTCCAATGATATATAAACCACCGCCCTACGCCTTTTAGTTGTCACGATTTTCGCAATTGAAATTGCCGCGGCCTTGATTTCAATTGTGAAAATAGAGAAAACTAAAAGGCGTAGGGTGGTGTTTTATATATCATTGGAAAGGGGAGAAAGAGAGCTTTAAAATGATATTCATCTTTCCATAGTTTCCGCACTGCTCGGAGTCCCTTGAAGTAATATAGTGTTGTTTCTACCATAGCATCATTCTATAATTTCAGATTACACAACACTCATCATTCAAAATTATTTTTTTCAGAGCAGTCTGTGAACTAATGACCTCTCCTCTGGCTGAGAAAAAGTAAATAGTTCAATAACAGTTGACATAATCAAAGTCAGAAAACAGCCCTCTCCACTACGATTTTGAAAGTCGTAGAGCTTAATGGCTTTTTTGCATAGAGATAACAAATGGAGTTTCTTAACTCTTCCTGTACTGGAAACAATTAGACTGATGTATCTGATCTTAATGTTTTATTTCTTAGCTGAACTACACATACAAATCACAATATCATTATTTTTTTTTCACTTCAGTGTCTCTTTAAGAAAAGTGCAAATCTATTCATTTACTGCTGCAGGGCCTCTTGCACACTGCAAGTGATTCCGATTCATATTCCGCTTTTTAATCAGTTTTTGCATCCGATTCAGATTCCGATTTGCAGTGTGCAGGGAGCAAACTGCAAATCTGAATCGGAGGTAAAAACTGATTAAAAAGCGGAATCTGAATCGGAATCACTTGCCGTGTGCAAGAGGCCGAAGAGGTGCTCATTATCAATTCTACAGATAGTGCAGGCTAGATGTGATTTGTGAAGGGCTCCTGCCCCTCACTCTGAGCTTGCTGACAGCAGGTGTATTGGTTACCTCAACAACAGCAATTTTCCTCACACACTGCAGTCCCTGACATTCCTAGCTCCTTCTATTCCTTACAGTTTAAGAAGGAATCTGCACTAGCGATTTCTTAGGATGTCTGAGACAGTTCAGCACGGCTTTCTAAAAACCTACTAATATTTTGTCTCAGACACTCTTGATAAATCTGGCCCCCTGTCACCTCACCAAAAGGATGGCTGCCAATATGAAATCAACCATTTGCCTGCTGTTATAAAACAGGGTGGGTAAGAGATTACAGTGCACCTGTGTGTAATCTAATGTCAGTACAAATACAGCTGCTCTGTGAGGGCCTCAGAGGTTGTCTAAGAGAATATTGGGAGCAACAACACCGTGAAGTCCAAAGAACACACCAGACAGGTCAGGGATAAAGTTGTTGAGAAATGTAAAGCAAGCTTAGGCTACAAAAAGATTTCCAAAGCCTTGAACATCCCACGGAGCACTGTTCAAGTGATCATTCAGAAATGTAAGGAGTATGGCACAACTGTACACCTACCAAGACACCTAAACTCACAGGCCGAACAAGGAGAGCGCTGATCAGAAATGCAGTCAAGAGGCCCATGGTGACTCTGGACGAGCTGCAGAGATCTACAGCTCAGGTGGGGGAATCTGTCCATAGGATAACTATTAGTCATGCACTGTACAAAGTTGGCCTTTATGGAAGAGTGGCAAGAAGAAAGGCATTGTTAGCAGAAAGCATAAGAAGTCCCGTTTGCAGTTTGCCACAAGCCATGTGGGGGACACAGCAACCATGTGGAAGAAGGTGCTCTGGTCAGATGAGACCACAATGGAATTTTTTGGCCAAAATGCAAAACGCTATGTGTGGCAGAAAACTAACACTGCACATCAGGACGAACACACCATCCCCACTGTCAAATATGGTGGTGGCAGCATCATGCTCTGGGGGTGCTTCTCTTCAGCAGGGACAGGGAAGCTGGTCAGAGTTGATGGGAAGATAGATGGAGCCAAATACAGGGCAATCTTGGAAGAAATCCTCTTGGAGTCTGCTAAAGACTTGAGACTGTGGTGGAGGTTCACCTTCCAACAGGAAAAACGGCCATAAACATAAAGCCAGGGCAACAAGCCAACAATGGAATGGTTTTAAACAAAAAATATCTAAGTGTCAAAACCTCCTTTTCCCGGCAACCTGGGCGAAGTATTCATGGAGCCGTTCTCCCTCCTCTCTGCAGGCCAGAATCCGCTGCCGCTGGTCCTCAATTTGCGCCTCCAGCAGTTCTTGTAGTTGCTGCATCTGCTGCTGATAAGCAGCTTGTTGCTGCTGGAGGCGCACTTCATATTCTGCCCGCTGCTGCTGTACTTCCGATTGCAGAACTGTAACTCGCTGCTCTAGTGCAGCAACATGGGCAGTGAGAAGTTGAGAAGCTGTAAATAACAAGATGTACAAAATTAAAAAATTACACTATACATGGACATTGGACAATAACGTATAATAAAAGTTAATACAGTAGAGTGTGGTACCGTATTAGACATAAAAACAAGGAGTTTGGAAACAGGATGATAGCATTTATTGGCTACATTGGAGAAAAGTAATCAGTGGTTCATCAGATTATATAAAGCCTTCCTTGCACTTTTCCCTGACCAACAGTGAAAACACGGCTTACAAACATAGACATTGACTTTATTAATGGGTGGCTTCAAATCGGAAATAAATGAGATTTAAAAAATAGACAAAGTTTATACATTGGATCAAATCTGTACAACATGGTTAAAACCAGGACTCTTGTTTACAATTTCTCTTGCTTGTACAATGGGTTTACAAGTTGAAAAAAAAAAATTTCTTTTATTTTTCCATTAATTTTTTGTGTCATATGCTGTTTTTGAGGGTGTTTACTGTTTTTTTTGTTTTTGTTTTTTTTTTTGGCATATGCTGCTTTGAGATGCAAGAATTCTCTTTAGCTTACAATTAATGGTGCATGTGACTAGTAGTTATCAATTTAGCCCAGAGGCAAGGAAAATTGTTCTGAGTAACAGTTAAGTCATGTAAAAATACATTTATGTTTAGAAGAAAAATTATTCACCTCTGTATGTCAGTGTACATAAAGTGTGTTTTTCATTTTTGGTCAAGAAGCAGTCCGACGAAGGCTGTTTATAAGCCAAAAGTTGACTGTTTACTCATGTCTACGTTTACCAATGATTGGTATCATCCAGATTCAAAATCAAAAATCCTTGTTTTACCAAAAGTAAAGAAAGAGTACTGAAATATGACTGCCAAAAGTAGTGTCTTGCAATACAAAAAAGAAACACAAACATTTATTAGAAATTGTTGTGGCTACAATGGATGTGAAATAACTTTAAACTACCATTCCACACATGGATAGTACTGCAGCTTGTCAACATTTCCTCAAGTGATATGTTGCCCCATTATGTACATTTATTTAGGGCCCAATTGGAATGAAGCGTCCTTTCAAGTTGTGAAATTAAAGCTTGGGCTTACATTACATTTACGGATGATACATGTGAGGAAACGCGGAAAAGCCACCGCATTTGCCAAGAGCTAGGCGGCTGACTCCACGTCTTCTGCGACGGTTGCACGCATCTGGTTGTGTGGTGGAACGCGGAAAAGCCGCCGCATGTCCTGACAGCAAAGCAGCTGCTTGCATGCGGCGGCGTGTGCTTGGTGTGGCTGGGTCTGTTAGTGCACCTAGACAGATGGAGAGCTATGCACGCGCGGGCCTGAATGCAGGACCTTTATTCCAGCAGGGGAAGTGTCAGCTGATCAGGAAGGTCAGCTGACTCCTGTAGGACTCATGATTGGTTGAATGGTTCGGGCGGGGCAGTAGAGTCCAGCAACTATATATTCTGCTGCTTAGTCAGTTGCTGGTTGCCTGTCGTTGCGATCACTATGTGGTGGCACTCAGACCTTAGTTAGATACGAAAGTGTCCCGGGACCAGCTGGAGCTGTAATCCTACACTTAGGTAGATTCTGTTGATAGTCTAAAGTACTATTTTGATTGTGATTATCTGTTATGACTTTCTGCCTGTCTGACTACTCTCCAGATATCTGATTCTGTACCTTGCCTTTCTGATACTCCCTTGTCGAACTCCGCTAGCCCCTGGCTCTGCCGCTGTCTTCTGATCCTGTACTTTGTTTGTCTGTGAGTTGCCGACCTGGCCTTCCCGACCCTGAGAACTATCTCTATCGCTAGGAGATAGTTCATGCTCTGTATGTGCTGGGCACCTGCTTCACAGGGCCAGCTCTGTATGTGCTGGGCACCTGCTTCACAGGGCCAGCTCTGTATGTGCTGGGCACCTGCTTCACAGGGCCAGCTCTGTATGTGCTGGGCACCTGCTTCACAGGGCCAGCTCTGTATGTGCTGGGCACCTGCTTCACAGGGCCAGCTCTGTATGTGCTGGGCACCTGCTTCACAGGGCCAGCTCTGTATGTGCTGGGCACCTGCTTCACAGGGCCAGCTCTGTATGTGCTGGGCACCTGCTTCACAGGGCCAGCTCTGTATGTGCTGGGCACCTGCTTCACAGGGCCAGCTCTGTATGTGCTGGGCACCTGCTTCACAGGGCCAGCGCTGTATTCGCTGGGCACATGCTCCCCAGGCCCTTCCCAACCCTGAGAACTATCTCTATCGCTAGGAGATAGTTTATGCCTTGTATGTGCTGGGCACCTGCTTCACAGGGCCAGCTCTGTATTTGCTGGGCACCTGCTCCCCAGGGCCAGCTCTGTATTTGCTGGGCACCTGCCCCATAGGGCCAGCTCTGTATGTGCTGGGCACCTGCTTCACAGGGCCAGCTCTGTATTTGCTGGGCACCTGCTCCCCAGGGCCAGCTCTGTATTTGCTGGGCACCTGCTCCACAGGGCCAGCTCTGTATTTGCTGCTTCAAGGCCCATCCTGTATTCATTGGGAAGCCGCTCCTCAGGTTCCCCAAGCTTGTTACTATTCTTCTGTATTCTGATTTTTTACCTTGTCATTCTGATAACCTGTTGCCGAACCTCGGCTCGCTCTTAGACCCTGCATCTGATTCCTGATTCTGTACCCCGATATTGCTTATACCCTGTTGCCGTACCCTGCTTGTTTATTAGACTCCGCCACTGCTTTCTGAATCTGTACTGTATCTGTCCGTGTGTTACGACCTGGCTTGCCCGACTTCGAGAACTGACCTTACTGTTAGAGGCAGTTCCCAGATCTGTTAGTGACACCCTCTCCTAGGTGTCACTCACGTTCTGTCCTTCCTACGCTTCGCCTGACTCCTCCCCCGGGAGAGTCCAGGTCTTCGGAAGGAATCTATATCAGTGCTGGTCGTAATGGAAAAAGCTACGCTTACGGATCATTACGCGTAATTTTACGCTATTACGCATTACGAAATTACGCTTACGGCATAGACATTCAATTTCGGTACATGTCTGTAATTACGCATTGCCCTTACGCAATTACGCGTAAGAATACCGTAATTCAGGTTGTTACGTTATAGGCTTACGCGTAAATTCCCACTAACAATTAATGCGTAAGGTCATGCTGCCAAGCGGAAAAGTTGACGCATGGATCAATGTTAGGTAGCCGCCGACTTTAAGGGTTAATAGCAAAGCCCCCTTAAGTGCTAAGAGCCTCAAATTTAGAGAATATATTAAGGAGATCAGAAGGAATAAGAGGAATTTTTTTTTTTTCAAAAAGACCTTATAGTTTTTGAGAAAATCGATGTTAAAGTTTCAAAGGAAAAATAGATACATTTAAAAACCCGCCGACTTTAACGGTTAATAGCAAAGCCTGCTTAAAATTTAGAAACACCAAATTCACAGGGTATATTAAGGGGATCAGTGGGAATAAGAGGAAAACATTTTTTTTCAAAAAGACCTTATAGTTTTTGAGAAAATCGATTTTTAAGTTTCAAGGGCAAAAATGTCTTTTAAATGCGGAAAATGTCAGTTTTTTTTGCACAGGTAACAATAGTGTTTTATTTTCATAGATTCCCCCAAGTGGGAAGAGTTTTACTTACTTCGTTCTGAGTGTGGGAAATATTAAAAAAAAAACGACGTGGGGTCCCCCCTCCCAGACCTCTTTAACCCCTTGTCCCCCATGCAGACTGGGATAGCCAGAATGCGGAGCACCGGCCGCGTGGGGCTCCGCACCCTGACTATACCAGCCCGCATGGTCCATGGATTGGGGGGTCTCGGAAGGGGAGGGGCAGCCAAGCTTTCCCCTCCCCCTCCGAGCCCTTGTCCAATCCAAGGACAAGGGGCTCTTCTCCACCTCCGATGGGCGGTGGAGGTGGAGGCCGCGATTTCCTGGGGGGGAGGTTCATGGTGGCATCTGGGAGTCCCCTTTAAAAAGGGGTCCCCCAGATGCCCACCCCCCCTCCCAGGAGAAATGAGTATAGAGGTACTTGTACCCCTTACCCATTTCCTTTAACCCCCTTGGCGGTATGAAAAATACCGCCAGGGGGAAGCGCAACAGTTTTTTTTATTTTTTTTTTTTTTTTATCATGTAGCGAGCCGAGGGCTCGCTACATGATAGCCGCTGCTCAGCGGCATCCCCCCAGCCCCGCCGATCGCCTCCGGCGATAGGCGATCAGGAAATCCCGTTCAAAGAACGGGATTTCCTGGAGGGCTTCCCCCGTCGCCATGGCGACGGGGCGGGATGACGTCACCGACGTCACTGACGTCGGGACGTCATTGGGAGTCCCGGGCCACCCCTCGGCGCTGCCTGGCACTGATTGGCCAGGCAGCGCTGGGGTCTGGAGGGGGGGGGGGGGCCCGCGCCGCAGCAGATAGCGGCGATCGCAAAGGGGCCGGCGGCGATCAGAGTGCTGGCGCAGCTAGCAAAGTGCTAGCTGCGTCCAGCAAAAAAAAAATTATTAAAATCGGCCCAGCAGGGCCTGAGCGGCACCCTCCGGCGGCTTACCCCGTGTCACACACGGGGTTACCGCTAAGGAGGTTAAGAGTTAAAAGTAAATAAACACACAGACACTTTGAAAAAGTATTTTAATTGAACAAAAAACATAACCACGAAAAAAGTCCTTTAATATTCTTAATTAACCATTAATACTTACCTGTCCCTTTAAAAGCCAGTTCCCACGCAATATCCTCGGAAATATACTAATCAGTTACAATGTAACAAAGTTATTACAATGTAACAACTGTGTTACATTGTAACTACGCCGCACCCGACGTCACTCGCCGCCACCGCCGCGTCTGCGCTGACCCGACAGAGCTCTGAGCTATATAGCTCAGAGCTCCCTAAGCATCTTTGTATTTGGGCTCCAAGGAGCCCCATTGGTCCTTAGCAGACCAATGGGGTTCCTTTAAATCAGAAGGAACCCCATTGGTCTGCTAAGGACCAATGGGGCTCCTTGGAGCCCAAATACAAAGATGCTAAGAGAGCTCTGAGCTATATAGCTCAGAGCTCTGTCGGGTCCGTGCGGGACGCTAAGTCCCCGCCGCCTCCCGCTGTCAGCCCCGCCCACATCTGTCACCCACATGACGGGGCTGACAGCGGGAGGCGGCGGGGACTTAGCGTCCCGCACGCGACCCGACAGAGCTCTGAGCTATATAGCTCAGAGCTCTCTTAGCATCTTTGTATTTGGGCTCCAAGGAGCCCCATTGGTCCTTAGCAGACCAATGGGGTTCCTTCTGATTTAAAGGAACCCCATTGGTCTGCTAAGGACCAATGGGGCTCCTTGGAGCCCAAATACAAAGATGCTTAGGGAGCTCTGAGCTATATAGCTCAGAGCTCTGTCGGGTCAGTGCAGACGCGGCGGTGGCGGCGAGTGACGTCGGGTGCGGCGTAGTTACAATGTAACAAAGTTGTTACATTGTAATAACTTTGTTACATTGTAACTGATTAGTATATTTCCGAGGATATTGCGTGGGAACTGGCTTTTAAAGGGACAGGTAAGTATTAATGGTTAATTAAGAATATTAAAGGACTTTTTTCGTGGTTATGTTTTTTGTTCAATTAAAATACTTTTTCAAAGTGTCTGTGTGTTTATTTACTTTTAACTCTTAAAGGAAATGGGTAAGGGGTACAAGTACCTCTATACTCATTTCTCCTGGGAGGGGGGGTGGGCATCTGGGGGACCCCTTTTTAAAGGGGACTCCCAGATGCCACCATGAACCTCCCCCCCAGGAAATCGCGGCCTCCACCTCCACCGCCCATCGGAGGTGGAGAAGAGCCCCTTGTCCTTGGATTGGACAAGGGCTCGGAGGGGGAGGGGAAAGCTTGGCTGCCCCTCCCCTTCCGAGACCCCCCAATCCATGGACCATGCGGGCTGGTATAGTCAGGGTGCGGAGCCCCACGCGGCCGGTGCTCCGCATTCTGGCTATCCCAGTCTGCATGGGGGACAAGGGGTTAAAGAGGTCTGGGAGGGAGGACCCCACGTCGTTTTTTTTTTAATATTTCCCACACTCAGAACGAAGTAAGTAAAACTCTTCCCACTTGGGGGAATCTATGAAAATAAAACACTATTGTTACCTGTGCAAAAAAAACTGACATTTTCCGCATTTAAAAGACATTTTTGCCCTTGAAACTTAAAAATCGATTTTCTCAAAAACTATAAGGTCTTTTTGAAAAAAAATTTTTTCCTCTTATTCCCACTGATCCCCTTAATATACCCTGTGAATTTGGTGTTTCTAAATTTTAAGCAGGCTTTGCTATTAACCGTTAAAGTCGGCGGGTTTTTAAATGTATCTATTTTTCCTTTGAAACTTTAACATCGATTTTCTCAAAAACTATAAGGTCTTTTTGAAAAAAAAATTTTTCCTCTTATTCCTTCTGATCTCCTTAATATATTCTCCAAATTTGAGGCTCTTAGCACTTAAGGGGGCTTTGCTATTAACCCTTAAAGTCGGCGGCTTTTTTATATTATACGGGAGCGTAATATTACGCAATTACGGCAGACTGTGTAATTTCAATGGGAGTTTACTGTCTTACGCGTAATTTGTTACGCGTAAAACGTAACCCACGGTCTACGCGTAATTAATTACGCGTAATACCGTAACCTTACACGTAACGCTTACGGTGCATTTGTAGTGAATTACGATGCGTAATTACGCTAATGCGTAATTTCGGCCCAGCACTGATCTATATTGCTGCAGTACTTCATACTGTACGGCACTTGTTTCTAAGGCTTAGTCCTCAGGGTATTACTGTTGCACCAAGCTCTCACACTACTCAGGTGTTCAGAGGTTAGCGTTATATCGGATTATCGGTGATACTGCAGATCATCAATAATCGGGTATATATCTGTATTCCCAGTGATACTGTAGATCACCGAGAATCAGACCCTCTCTGCTACACCGATCGTGACAATACACTATTTTTACTATGGACATAATCACTGACTGGAAGAAGTATTCTAATTTGGAAGCAGGGGGATGTAGTGGTGTGGTGGGTGGGTTAGTGCTCTTGCTTTGCAACGATTCCAATCCCTTCAACATCGGGATGGAGTTCTTAAAGGACCACTAGCGCACAAAAAAAGTAGGCATTTAGAATTTGACATAACCGACAGATTTTGGGACAATCCATCTCCTCATAGGGTATTTCAAGGGTTTGCTTTGTTTTCAACAGCATTTCCTGAATTGCTGTTTAACTGACAAAATAGCAAGATACAAGCCGGCCTCCCTAATCACTTGCACACTATTATGTCAGTTAGATTTCGCAACTGTTCAGGAAATGCTGTCGAAAACAAAGAAAGCCCTGAGAATCCCCCTTAAAAAGATGGACTGGCCCAAAACCTGTCAGCTGTCCCATTTTAACTGCCTACTTTTTTCACGATAGTGGTCCCTTAAGTTTTTCCTTCTGTCTGCATTGTTTTCCCCCTAGCACTCATTCTTCCGCCCACATCCAAAACATCTACAACTACTATACTAGGCTTGGATTCACCCTGAATAGACCCTAGAGTACGATACGATACATACACTACACAATGGCTCCAAATCAATAAGCTGCATCAAACACTTTTTAAAGGGTGTAATAATGTAACGAACAAGCAAAATCTACTTTTGCATTCAGTACGTTTTTACATATTTATTGAATGTTTTCTAGATGAAACGTTATATACATCGATTCGATAACACTTTTGCGAAATCTAAATTTGATGATACCCATGCGTTACATAATGAGACACTGTGTAAAATGTTTGATAAAGGTAGTGGAATTGAGGGCAATATAGACATAGGACTTTTGGATGGATTACATTGTGTGTGCACCTACAGTAACAGTTAAGTGACAACAAAATATACTCTGTGCAGCGCAGAGAAAGATGTCGGCGCTATGTAGATAATAAACATTAGCAATAACACATTACTCAAATAACCATTCTCAAAGAACCTCCACAACATCAGTTACTATCGCATTTACTTCATCCCATTAGTTCCCTGGATAACACCAGTTGTAAACAAGATCGATTTTTACAAACATCCTTGTAAAGAAAACAAACTGGTCACTGGCCAGAAGAAGCACTCGGAACAACTTATATTACACCCCCCCCCCAAAAGTGTTCAATTAGAACCGTAATATAGCTGTGGATACATTCCGTCTTGCATGGTTTTTTTTTCTACCAAAAAATGTTTTACTTACACTCAGCAGCAGTTCCACTGGAACGAGGTTCTGGCCTGCCGGGAGATTCTCGCCTTGGCCTGCGTCTGCTCAGTCGCACAGAGCTAGAGGCTAAGATAAAAAGAAAACATGGTATCATTCCACTTTTTTTTATTTGGACAGTAAAAACATTACACTGTTTTGTGCAAAAAATCCATTATGTACTAATCTCCTAAGAGACGTACCACTTTCATCTGACTAATGTTGCAACTTTGTTAAAAAATACTTACAGGCCACAGAACGGCTCCGGGAGCGCCTTCGCCCACGCTGCCGGCTTCAGGGCCTTTGGCTGGGTCCAGCCTCATCATCTGCAGGGGGGGGGCCAACAGCAGCAGGATCCTCACTGGGGTCCACGACATTGCGGGAAGAGGGAGGAGCAGAGGCGGAACGGGACCGCCTGCGTGCCTGAGACCGATCCACTAAAAAAGAATGTGAGATTGTTTTTAAAATAAAGATGGAAGAAAATAATACCTAAAGTTAAACAGTGCATTGCATAACAATAAGGCTGCTTTCACAGTGGGACGTTAAAGTGCCACATTACAGCAGCCTGTAACGCAGCACAACTCACAGCACTGAAAAATCGATGTGCTGTTCACAGTGCCCACGTTGCGTTACATTGTAACGCTGCACGTTCTGGGAAAGTGCAGCATGCTATGCCTTAAGGTGGCCACACACCATACAATTTTTTAAATATCTGTTCAATTTAAGAATTGCAATCAATTTTTCTGACTGATTGTAACATTTCAAAAATATGACCAATGTACCACACACATGTTCAATCTTTTCCCCCAATTATGATAAAAATGATTGGAAACTGACAAAATTGCTACGGTTTGTATATTAATAAATTGACAATCCAACACACACCATACAATCTTTAGAAAGATTGAAGAAAAATATCTGGCAGTCCGGATCGATTAAAATCGAAGAAAACGGGAAATCCGATCAGATTTTTCAGTCGAATGAAAAAAAAGCTTTCGATTTTTTCGGAAGATACGATCGTTTTTATCGAATTACTGTAAAATCGGATCATTTTATTGTACCGTGTGTGGCCACCTTTATACTGGTACTTTGCTGCATTGCACTGCTTGCACATGCTCAGTAAGGGGAGAGTCCTTTTGTTCCTAGCCACATGGCTGATTAATATTCACTGCACTTGGAGGAGCCGATAGTGTTGTGCGGATCATGAACGATTCGGTTCTTGGATCTTGACCTTTTTTGTGAGTCGAATCATCCGGATCATCACAATGAATGATTCGGTTAACAGTGGATGTCTGGAAGAAACAGGAACTGCAGCTTCTGTTCACATCACAAGCACTGTCTTCATGCTGCATCTCTCCCTTCCCCATTAGCACCCTCAATGTGCCCTCATTCTCCTGCACCTCTCACTCTGCTGCACACCTGCTTCCCTAGTAAAATGATTCAAAGATTCGGTTCAAAGATCCGGATCTTTTGAAAGATCAGATTCGATTCATCCAGAATTCTTTCAGTGTACAAGGAAAGAGCCTCATCATAACACGTCTCACTCTGACGTCCAACTTCAACACCACCAGGAAGTTGCGTTAGGGGCACGTTATGCGACCGTAACGTCCCCAAAAGCGCAACGCTTGTTGTGAAAGAGGCCTAAGAGCATTAAACCACTGATACACATTATCAAAACCTATAACATACTTTAACGTCATCTAAACAGTCATATTGAAAACAAAAAAAAAAAAAAGGAAACATCTTACAATGTTAAGTAAAATTTGAAAGTTTTTAAAACCTTGTTAATCGACGTACATTTCCTGTGCAAAGAGGGGGCGTTATGAATGGAGGAAACAAAACACAGCATTCAAAAAAAAAAAAAGCTACCTACAGTTAAAATTTGGTTTCATAATACTGTTAGGGTGTACGGCAAGTGCAGGGAGTGGGACTGGGAATCTAGCCAAAGGGTAGAGGGTCGCATGGCTTCCAATCAGTATCGCACATTGAGGAGACCAATGTACGGGGATAAGTAAGAAATAGGTAAATGCATCTTGCCTGAATCGTTAAGAAAGACAACGACCGTAAACACTGCTCTAAATCCGATAATACATTAATGCTGAGGAATAATGACAATGTTCTGGAACGTCCATCTTAGTCCTTAGACCACAAATCTATGGTGTGATTTAATGAGAGATCTCAATTCTTACAGCACATGAAACGTGAATAAACTACAGACGTTGTATTAACAGCAATGGTCCAAAACACCTTACGACAGATTTCATACAGTCATTGAGTACAGGTAAAGATTACAATCAAAAAATTGTGCAAAAGGAGGATATACAACAACATATTGATTTTATTCATTGTAGCAGTATACACTATTATGCATCTGCTACATTAAGCTAAACAATTGATGTAAAATGACTTCAAATCCAATTAACTCCATTGCACTTTCCTATTAGTAGCACTAGCAAGGCGTTTGTCTCTCCTATTGGGTATGTAACTCACAATTGTATCGTAACAACAAATTTGTTAGACATGAAAATCGTGAGGATTAACAAGGTTGAAAAAACGTACGCATCCCACTACATATATTAAAAACACATTATTTACTTACATTTCCGAAGCTGTACTCGGATTTTCTCCACCGCACCTGGCGTCTTCATCTTGAAGTCGCTCCACATAGTCTGTATTTTTTTAACAGACCAGGTGCGGTGGTACCGGCTCTCGAGGTCACGCTGCAGCAGCTCCAAAACAGCCCTCTTCTCCTCCCTCTTCCCCTTATCGTAACCCCCACGTATCATTGTCTGCAAAAAAAAAAATTATTAATGATCCGCTAAAAGTAACCTTTAAAATACATACATCTCTTGCTATTGTACTAACATATGATAAGACTGATGAAAAGTCAATTGAATGTTCAATTGACTTATCATCATCAGTCTTATCAACTCCTTGAACAATAGAAGGAGATTTTCGGTAAGTGAATCGAAATGAAACTTATGAGAGCCTAAAGGCCCGTACACACGCTACACAGGAGGCAACTACGGGTCTGTCGTCACCTCCCGCTGGCCGGATTTTCCACGGACAGTCCGGCATGTCTACAAGCTGTCGGCAGACTGATAAGGCTCTTTCTGAAGTTCTGAGCGATCCGCCGGGTGGACTTTACAGACCGCTGTTGAGTGTTGAATTGAGTGTGTAGTGTAGTCTGAACATTAAGCCCTTCAATTGCAAAGCTTCATGGTACTATTAAAGTAGCTACAGATGCAGCATGCATTACACAGTCAAGCAAAATAAATTGAAAGTCATGTATTAATACTGTGAAGAAAAAAAGAAATAAACTTACTTTAATAGCAGGCGTGCAGAGGAGGCGGCAGAGGCTGACGTCCTGCTCCTCCCACCATCACCACCACTCCCACCAGCTTCAGCAGCATCTGCCATATTCGTACAACTCTATGAATAATAACATTGTGAAATATGAAATATATTTTTTCACATACGAAAAATTATTTCTGAGCAAAACATGTATAATTGCAATGAGTTTGCTGTTTTGAGGCAAAGACAGCGACATAGCGTTCTAAAGTCTGTACAATGACTATTGTGTAACTGGCTATCTAGTTACAAATCATCTGATTAATAGTAATACGGAAGTGGATATCTAATACTTTCATATACTTCTGAAGTGCTAGAAATTCCTGATGTACTTGCTAGGGAGCAGTAATGAATAAGAAAATTACCATTTTGGCGGAAGACAGCGCTGCTTCCGCCTCTGGGAACGGTAGGGAGCGTTGGTGTCATCTGGAGCTGGCAGCGTGCGGCGTTCTGGATTGTCCACGCTGCATAGGAGGAGCGTGGACAATCTAGGGCACATCTGCTACCAATCTGACTGCACTTTGTGGCCACATCTGCGACGAATCAGACTGCACTTTGAGGGCACAGCTGCGACCAATCAGACTGCACTTTGTGGGCACAGCTGTGACCAATAAGACTGCACTTTGTGGCCACATCTGCGACCAATCAGAATGCACTTTGTGGGCACAGCTGCGACCAATCTGACTGCACTTTGTCGACACTTCTGCGAACAATAAGACTGCACTTTGTGGCCACATCTGCGACCAATGAGACTGCACTTTCTGGGCACATCTGCGACCAATCAGACTGCACTTTGTGGGCAGTCTGATACCAATCAGACTGCACTTTGTGGGCACAGCTGCGACCAATAAGAATGCACTTTGTGGGCACAGCTTCGACCAATCAGAATGCACTTTGTGGACACATCTGCAACCAATCAAACTGCACTTTGTGGGCACATCTGCGACCAATCTGACTAGACTTTGTGGACACTTCTGCGAACAATAAGACTGCACTTTGTGGCCACATCTGCGACCAATGAGAATGCACTTTCTGGGCACATCTGCGACCAATCAGACTGCACTTTGAGGGCACAGCTGCGACCAATCAGACTGCACTTTGTGGGCACAGCTGCGACCAATCTGACTGCACTTTGTGGCCACATCTGCGACCAATGAGACTGCACTTTCTGGGCATATCTGCAACCAATCAGACTGCACTTTGTGGGCACAGCTGCGACCAATCACACTGCACTTTGTGGGCACAGCTGCGACCAATCAGAATGCACTTTGTGGGCACAGCTGCGACCAATCAGAATGCACTTTGTGGACACATCTGCGACCAATCAAACTGCAGTTTGTGGGCACATCTGCGACCAATCTGACTAGACTTTGTGGACACTTCTGCGAACAATAAGACTGCACTTTGTGGGCACAACTGCGACCAATCACACTGCACTTTGTGGGCACAGCTGCGACCAATCAGAATGCACTTTGTGGGCACAGCTGCGACCAATCAGAATGCACTTTGTGGACACATCTGCGACCAATCAAACTGCAGTTTGTGGGCACATCTGCGACCAATCTGACTAGACTTTGTGGACACTTCTGCGAACAATAAGACTGCACTTTGTGGGCACAACTGCGACCAATCAGACTGCACTTTCTGGGCACATCTGCGAACAATCAGACTGCACTTTGTGGCCACATCTGCGACCAATCAGACTGCACTTTGTGGGCAGTCTGATACCAATCAGACTGCACTTTGTGGGCACAGCTGCGACCAATAAGAATGCACTTTGTGGGCACAGCTGCGACCAATCAGAATGCACTTTGTGGACACATCTGCAACCAATCAAACTGCACTTTGTGGGCACAGCTGCGACCAATCAGAATGCACTTTGTGGGCACTAGGGATGCTCATTCGGATTCCGCGGAAATGCAATTTCCGAAATTCCGATCGGAATTTGCATTTCCGCATCGGAATGCGGAAATCGGTAATGCAAGTGTGTTAGGCGGATTTCCGCCGGAAATCGCGGAAATTTCCGCCGGAAATCGCGGAAATTCTGCCTGACTTTGACATCGATTTTCTCAAAAACTATAAGGTCTTTTTGAAAACTTTTTTTTGCATATTGTTCACAAGATTGAGTTTAATAAACCCTGAAAATTTGGTGTTTCTAGGACTTACGGGGGCTTTGCTATTAACCACTAAAGTCGGCAGATTTTTACTGTAAAGTAAAATGCAGAAAATCTGCATCTGCCTATTTTCTGCATTTATATTACAGTAAAAATCAGCCGACTTTAGTGGTTAATAGCAAAGCCCCCGTAAGTCCTAGAAACACCAAATTTTCAGAGTTTATTAAACTGAATCTTCTGAATAAGATGCAAAAAAAAGTTTTCAAAAAGACCTTATAGTTTTTGAGAAAATCTATGTTAAAGTCGGGCGGAATTTCCGCGATTTCCGGCGGAAATTCCGCATTGGGATGCGGAAATTGGTACCGGAAAGCGGAATCGGTAATTGGCAATGGCGGAATGCGGAATTACCGCGGAATCGGAAATTGGCATTTCCGACCATCCCTAGTGGGCACAGCTGCGACCAATCAGAATGCACTTTGTGGACACATCTGCGACCAATCAAACTGCACTTTGTGGGCACATCTGCGACCAATCTGACTAGACTTTGTGGACACTTCTAACAATAAGACTGCACTTTGTGGCCACATCTGCGACCAATGAGAATGCACTTTCTGGGCACATCTGCGACCAATCAGACTGCACTTTCTGGGCACATCTGCGACCAATCAGACTGCACTTTCTGGGCACATCTGCGACCAATCAGACTGCACTTTCTGGGCACATCTGCGACCAATGAGAATGCACTTTCTGGGCACATCTGCGACCAATCAGAATGCACTTTGTGGACACATCTGCGACCAATGAGAATGCACTTTCTGGGCACATCTGCGACCAATCAGAATGCACTTTGTGGACACATCTGCGACCAATCAAACTGCACTTTGTGGGCACATCTGCGACCAATCTGACTAGACTTTGTGGACACTTCTGCGAACAATAAGACTGCACTTTCTCGGCACAACTGCGACCAATCAGACTGCACTTTCTGGGCACATCTGCGACCAATCAGACTGCACTTTGTGGCCACATCTGCGACCAATCAGACTGCACTTTGAGGGCACAGCTGCGACCAATCAGACTGCACTTTGTGGGCACAGCTGCGACCAATCTGACTGTACTTTGTGGACACTTCTGCGAACAATAAGACTGCACTTTGTGGCCACATCTGCGACCAATGAGACTGCACTTTCTGGGCATATCTGCGATCAATCTGACTGCACTTTGTGGGCACAGCTGCGACCAATCACACTGCACTTTGTGGGCACAGCTGCGACCAATCAGAATGCACTTTGTGGGCACAGCTGCGACCAATCAGAATGCACTTTGTGGACACATCTGCGACCAATCAAACTGCACTTTGTGGGCACATCTGCGACCAATCTGACTAGACTTTGTGGACACTTCTGCTAACAATAAGACTGCACTTTGTGGCCACATCTGCGACCAATGAGAATGCACTTTCTGGGCACATCTGCGACCAATCAGACTGCACTTTCTGGGCACATCTGCGACCAATCAGACTGCACTTTCTGGGCACATCTGCGACCAATCAGACTGCACTTTGTGGCCACATCTGCGACCAATCATACTGCACTTTGTGGGCACAGCTGCGACCAATCAGACTGCACTTTGTGGGCACAGCTGCGACCAATCTGACTGCACTTTCTGGGCACAACTGCGACCAATCAGACTGCACTTTCTGGGCACATCTGCGACCAATCAGACTGCACTTTGTGGCCACATCTGCGACCAATCAGACTGCACTTTGAGGGCACAGCTGCGACCAATCAGACTGCACTTTGTGGGCACAGCTGCGACCAATCTGACTGCACTTTGTGGACACTTCTGCGAACAATAAGACTGCACTTTGTGGCCACATCTGCGACCAATGAGAATGGTGTTTCTAGGACTTACGGGGGCTTTGCTATTAACCACTAAAGTCGGCAGATTTTTACTGTAAAGTAAAATGCAGAAAATCTGCATCTGCCTATTTTCTGCATTTATATTACAGTAAAAATCAGCCGACTTTAGTGGTTAATAGCAAAGCCCCCGTAAGTCCTAGAAACACCAAATTTTCAGAGTTTATTAAACTGAATCTTCTGAATAAGATGCAAAAAAAAGTTTTCAAAAAGACCTTATAGTTTTTGAGAAAATCTATGTTAAAGTCGGGCGGAATTTCCGCGATTTCCGGCGGAAATTCCGCATTGGGATGCGGAAATTGGTACCGGAAAGCGGAATCGGTAATTGGCAATGGCGGAATGCGGAATTACCGCGGAATCGGAAATTGGCATTTCCGACCATCCCTAGTGGGCACAGCTGCGACCAATCAGAATGCACTTTGTGGACACATCTGCGACCAATCAAACTGCACTTTGTGGGCACATCTGCGACCAATCTGACTAGACTTTGTGGACACTTCTAACAATAAGACTGCACTTTGTGGCCACATCTGCGACCAATGAGAATGCACTTTCTGGGCACATCTGCGACCAATCAGACTGCACTTTCTGGGCACATCTGCGACCAATCAGACTGCACTTTCTGGGCACATCTGCGACCAATCAGACTGCACTTTCTGGGCACATCTGCGACCAATGAGAATGCACTTTCTGGGCACATCTGCGACCAATCAGAATGCACTTTGTGGACACATCTGCGACCAATGAGAATGCACTTTCTGGGCACATCTGCGACCAATCAGAATGCACTTTGTGGACACATCTGCGACCAATCAAACTGCACTTTGTGGGCACATCTGCGACCAATCTGACTAGACTTTGTGGACACTTCTGCGAACAATAAGACTGCACTTTCTCGGCACAACTGCGACCAATCAGACTGCACTTTCTGGGCACATCTGCGACCAATCAGACTGCACTTTGTGGCCACATCTGCGACCAATCAGACTGCACTTTGAGGGCACAGCTGCGACCAATCAGACTGCACTTTGTGGGCACAGCTGCGACCAATCTGACTGTACTTTGTGGACACTTCTGCGAACAATAAGACTGCACTTTGTGGCCACATCTGCGACCAATGAGACTGCACTTTCTGGGCATATCTGCGATCAATCTGACTGCACTTTGTGGGCACAGCTGCGACCAATCACACTGCACTTTGTGGGCACAGCTGCGACCAATCAGAATGCACTTTGTGGGCACAGCTGCGACCAATCAGAATGCACTTTGTGGACACATCTGCGACCAATCAAACTGCACTTTGTGGGCACATCTGCGACCAATCTGACTAGACTTTGTGGACACTTCTGCTAACAATAAGACTGCACTTTGTGGCCACATCTGCGACCAATGAGAATGCACTTTCTGGGCACATCTGCGACCAATCAGACTGCACTTTCTGGGCACATCTGCGACCAATCAGACTGCACTTTCTGGGCACATCTGCGACCAATCAGACTGCACTTTGTGGCCACATCTGCGACCAATCATACTGCACTTTGTGGGCACAGCTGCGACCAATCAGACTGCACTTTGTGGGCACAGCTGCGACCAATCTGACTGCACTTTCTGGGCACAACTGCGACCAATCAGACTGCACTTTCTGGGCACATCTGCGACCAATCAGACTGCACTTTGTGGCCACATCTGCGACCAATCAGACTGCACTTTGAGGGCACAGCTGCGACCAATCAGACTGCACTTTGTGGGCACAGCTGCGACCAATCTGACTGCACTTTGTGGACACTTCTGCGAACAATAAGACTGCACTTTGTGGCCACATCTGCGACCAATGAGACTGCACTTTCTGGGCATATCTGCGACCAATCTGACTGCACTTTGTGGGCACAGCTGCGACCAATCAGACTGCACTTTGTGGGCAGTCTGATACCAATCAGACTGCACTTTGTGGGCACAGCTGCGACCAATCAGAATGCACTTTGTGGGCACAGCTGCGACCAATCAGAATGCACTTTGTGGACACATCTGCAACCAATCAAACTGCACTTTGTGGGCACATCTGCGACCAATCTGACTAGACTTTGTGGACCCTTCTGCGAACAATAAGACTGCACTTTGTGGCCACATCTGCGACCAATGAGAATGCACTTTCTGGGCACATCTGCGACCAATCAGACTGCACTTTCTGGGCACATCTGCGACCAATCAGACTGCACTTTCTGGGCACATCTGCAACCAATCAGACTGCACTTTCTGGGCACATCTGCAACCAATCAGACTGCACTTTGTGGCCACATCTGCGACCAATCAGACTGCACTTTGTGGGCACAGCTGCGACCAATCAGACTGCACTTTGTGGGCACAGCTGCGACCAATCTGACTGCACTTTGTGGACACTTCTGCGAATAAGACTGCACTTTGTGGCCACATCTGCGACCAATGAGACTGCACTTTCTGGGCATATCTGCGACCAATCAGACTGCACTTTGTGGGCACAGCTGCGACCAATCACACTGCACTTTGTGGGCACAGCTGCGACCAATCAGAATGCACTTTGTGAGCACAGCTGCGACCAATCAGAATGCACTTTGTGGACACATCTGCGACCAATCAAACTGCACTTTGTGGGCACATCTGCGACCAATCTGACTAGACTTTGTGGACACTTCTGCTAACAATAAGACTGCACTTTGTGGCCACATCTGCGACCAATGAGAATGCACTTTCTGGGCACATCTGCGACCAATCAGACTGCACTTTCTGGGCACATCTGCGACCAATCAGACTGCACTTTCTGGGCACATCTGCGACCAATCAGACTGCACTTTGTGGCCACATCTGCGACCAATCATACTGCACTTTGAGGGCACAGCTGCGACCAATCAGACTGCACTTTGAGGGCACAGCTGCGACTAATCAGACTGCACTTTGTGGGCACAGCTGCGACCAATCTGACTGCACTTTGTGGCCACATCTGCGACCAATGAGACTGCACTTCCTGGGCATATCTGCGACCAATCAGACTGCACTTTGTGGGCACAGCTGCGACCAATCACACTGCACTTTGTGGGCACAGCTGCGACCAATCAGAATGCACTTTGTGGGAACAGCTGCGACCAATCAGAATGCACTTTGTGGACACATCTGCGACCAATCAAACTGCACTTTGTGGGCACATCTGCGACCAATCTGACTAGACTTTGTGGACACTTCTGCGAACAATAAGACTGCACTTTCTGGGCACAACTGCGACCAATCAGACTGCACTTTCTGGGCACATCTGCGACCAATCAGACTGCACTTTGTGGCCACATCTGCGACCAATCAGACTGCACTTTGAGGGCACAGCTGCGACCAATCAGACTGCACTTTGTGGGCACAGCTGCGACCAATCTGACTGCACTTTGTGGACACTTCTGCGAACAATAAGACTGCACTTTGTGGCCACATCTGCGACCAATGAGACTGCACTTTCTGGGCATATCTGCGACCAATCTGACTGCACTTTGTGGGCACAGCTGCGACCAATCACACTGCACTTTGTGGGCACAGCTGCGACCAATCAGAATGCACTTTGTGGGCACAGCTGCGACCAATAAGAATGCACTTTGTGGGCACAGCTGCGACCAATCAGAATGCACTTTGTGGACACATCTGCAACCAATCAAACTGCACTTTGTGGGCACAGCTGCGACCAATCAGAATGCACTTTGTGGGCACAGCTGCGACCAATCAGAATGCACTTTGTGGACACATCTGCGACCAATCAAACTGCACTTTGTGGGCACATCTGCGACCAATCTGACTAGACTTTGTGGACACTTCTAACAATAAGACTGCACTTTGTGGCCACATCTGCGACCAATGAGAATGCACTTTCTGGGCACATCTGCGACCAATCAGACTGCACTTTCTGGGCACATCTGCGACCAATCAGACTGCACTTTCTGGGCACATCTGCGACCAATCAGACTGCACTTTCTGGGCACATCTGCGACCAATGAGAATGCACTTTCTGGGCACATCTGCGACCAATCAGAATGCACTTTGTGGACACATCTGCGACCAATCAAACTGCACTTTGTGGGCACATCTGCGACCAATCTGACTAGACTTTGTGGACACTTCTGCGAACAATAAGACTGCACTTTCTCGGCACAACTGCGACCAATCAGACTGCACTTTCTGGGCACATCTGCGACCAATCAGACTGCACTTTGTGGCCACATCTGCGACCAATCAGACTGCACTTTGAGGGCACAGCTGCGACCAATCAGACTGCACTTTGTGGGCACAGCTGCGACCAATCTGACTGTACTTTGTGGACACTTCTGCGAACAATAAGACTGCACTTTGTGGCCACATCTGCGACCAATGAGACTGCACTTTCTGGGCATATCTGCGATCAATCTGACTGCACTTTGTGGGCACAGCTGCGACCAATCACACTGCACTTTGTGGGCACAGCTGCGACCAATCAGAATGCACTTTGTGGGCACAGCTGCGACCAATCAGAATGCACTTTGTGGACACATCTGCGACCAATCAAACTGCACTTTGTGGGCACATCTGCGACCAATCTGACTAGACTTTGTGGACACTTCTGCTAACAATAAGACTGCACTTTGTGGCCACATCTGCGACCAATGAGAATGCACTTTCTGGGCACATCTGCGACCAATCAGACTGCACTTTCTGGGCACATCTGCGACCAATCAGACTACACTTTCTGGGCACATCTGCGACCAATCAGACTGCACTTTGTGGCCACATCTGCGACCAATCATACTGCACTTTGTGGGCACAGCTGCGACCAATCAGACTGCACTTTGTGGGCACAGCTGCGACCAATCTGACTGCACTTTCTGGGCACAACTGCGACCAATCAGACTGCACTTTCTGGGCACATCTGCGACCAATCAGACTGCACTTTGTGGCCACATCTGCGACCAATCAGACTGCACTTTGAGGGCACAGCTGCGACCAATCAGACTGCACTTTGTGGGCACAGCTGCGACCAATCTGACTGCACTTTGTGGACACTTCTGCGAACAATAAGACTGCACTTTGTGGCCACATCTGCGACCAATGAGACTGCACTTTCTGGGCATATCTGCGACCAATCTGACTGCACTTTGTGGGCACAGCTGCGACCAATCACACTGCACTTTGTGGGCACAGCTGCGACCAATCAGAATGCACTTTGTGGGCACAGCTGCGACCAATCAGACTGCACTTTGTGGGCAGTCTGATACCAATCAGACTGCACTTTGTGGGCACAGCTGCGACCAATAAGAATGCACTTTGTGGGCACAGCTGCGACCAATCAGAATGCACTTTGTGGACACATCTGCAACCAATCAAACTGCACTTTGTGGGCACATCTGCGACCAATCTGACTAGACTTTGTGGACCCTTCTGCGAACAATAAGACTGCACTTTGTGGCCACATCTGCGACCAATGAGAATGCACTTTCTGGGCACATCTGCGACCAATCAGACTGCACTTTCTGGGCACATCTGCGACCAATCAGACTGCACTTTCTGGGCACATCTGCAACCAATCAGACTGCACTTTCTGGGCACATCTGCGACCAATCAGACTGCACTTTGTGGCCACATCTGCGACCAATCAGACTGCACTTTGTGGGCACAGCTGCGACCAATCAGACTGCACTTTGTGGGCACAGCTGCGACCAATCTGACTGCACTTTGTGGACACTTCTGCGAATAAGACTGCACTTTGTGGCCACATCTGCGACCAATGAGACTGCACTTTCTGGGCATATCTGCGACCAATCAGACTGCACTTTGTGGGCACAGCTGCAACCAATCAGAATGCACTTTGTGGGCACAGCTGCGACCAATCAGAATGCACTTTGTGAGCACAGCTGTGACCAATCAGAATGCACTTTGTGGACACATCTGCGACCAATCAAACTGCACTTTGTGGGCACATCTGCGACCAATCTGACTAGACTTTGTGGACACTTCTGCTAACAATAAGACTGCACTTTGTGGCCACATCTGCGACCAATGAGAATGCACTTTCTGGGCACATCTGCGACCAATCAGACTGCACTTTCTGGGCATATCTGCGACCAATCAGACTGCACTTTCTGGGCACATCTGCGACCAATCAGACTGCACCTTGTGGCCACATCTGCGACCAATCATACTGCACTTTGAGGGCACAGCTGCGACCAATCAGACTGCACTTTGAGGGCACAGCTGCGACCAATCAGACTGCACTTTGTGGGCACAGCTGCGACCAATCTGACTGCACTTTGTGGCCACATCTGCGACCAATGAGACTGCACTTTCTGGGCATATCTGCGACCAATCAGACTGCACTTTGTGGGCACAGCTGCGACCAATCACACTGCACTTTGTGGGCACAGCTGCAACCAATCAGAATGCACTTTGTGGGCACAGCTGCGACCAATCAGAATGCACTTTGTGGACACATCTGCGACCAATCAAACTGCACTTTGTGGGCACATCTGCGACCAATCTGACTAGACTTTGTGGACACTTCTGCGAACAATAAGACTGCACTTTCTGGGCACAACTGCGACCAATCAGACTGCACTTTCTGGGCACATCTGCGACCAATCAGACTGCACTTTGTGGCCACATCTGCGACCAATCAGACTGCACTTTGAGGGCACAGCTGCGACCAATCAGACTGCACTTTGTGGGCACAGCTGCGACCAATCTGACTGCACTTTGTGGACACTTCTGCGAACAATAAGACTGCACTTTGTGGCCACATCTGCGACCAATGAGACTGCACTTTCTGGGCATATCTGCGACCAATCTGACTGCACTTTGTGGGCACAGCTGCGACCAATCACACTGCACTTTGTGGGCACAGCTGCGACCAATCAGAATGCACTTTGTGGGCACAGCTGCGACCAATCAGAATGCACTTTGTGGACACATCTGCGACCAATCAAACTGCAGTTTGTGGGCACATCTGCGACCAATCTGACTAGACTTTGTGGACACTTCTGCGAACAATAAGACTGCACTTTCTGGGCACAACTGCGACCAATCAGACTGCACTTTCTGGGCACATCTGCAACCAATCAGACTGCACTTTGAGGGCACAACTGAGACCAATCAGACTGCACTTTGTGGGCACAGCTGCGACCAATCTGACTGCACTTTGTGGACACTTCTGCGACCAATCAGACTGCACTTTGTGGGCACATCTGCGACCAATCAGACTGCACTTTGTGGGCACAGCTGCGACCAATCAGAATGCACTTTGTGGGCACAGCTGCGACCAATCAGAATGCACTTTGTGGACACATCTGCGACCAATCAAACTGCACTTTGTGGGCACATCTGCGACCAATCTGACTAGACTTTGTGGACACTTCTAACAATAAGACTGCACTTTGTGGCCACATCTGCGACCAATGAGAATGCACTTTCTGGGCACATCTGCGACCAATCAGACTGCACTTTCTGGGCACATCTGCGACCAATCAGACTGCACTTTCTGGGCACATCTGCGACCAATCAGACTGCACTTTCTGGGCACATCTGCGACCAATGAGAATGCACTTTCTGGGCACATCTGCGACCAATCAGAATGCACTTTGTGGACACATCTGCGACCAATCAAACTGCACTTTGTGGGCACATCTGCGACCAATCTGACTAGACTTTGTGGACACTTCTGCGAACAATAAGACTGCACTTTCTCGGCACAACTGCGACCAATCAGACTGCACTTTCTGGGCACATCTGCGACCAATCAGACTGCACTTTGTGGCCACATCTGCGACCAATCAGACTGCACTTTGAGGGCACAGCTGCGACCAATCAGACTGCACTTTGTGGGCACAGCTGCGACCAATCTGACTGTACTTTGTGGACACTTCTGCGAACAATAAGACTGCACTTTGTGGCCACATCTGCGACCAATGAGACTGCACTTTCTGGGCATATCTGCGATCAATCTGACTGCACTTTGTGGGCACAGCTGCGACCAATCACACTGCACTTTGTGGGCACAGCTGCGACCAATCAGAATGCACTTTGTGGGCACAGCTGCGACCAATCAGAATGCACTTTGTGGACACATCTGCGACCAATCAAACTGCACTTTGTGGGCACATCTGCGACCAATCTGACTAGACTTTGTGGACACTTCTGCTAACAATAAGACTGCACTTTGTGGCCACATCTGCGACCAATGAGAATGCACTTTCTGGGCACATCTGCGACCAATCAGACTGCACTTTCTGGGCACATCTGCGACCAATCAGACTACACTTTCTGGGCACATCTGCGACCAATCAGACTGCACTTTGTGGCCACATCTGCGACCAATCATACTGCACTTTGTGGGCACAGCTGCGACCAATCAGACTGCACTTTGTGGGCACAGCTGCAACCAATCTGACTGCACTTTCTGGGCACAACTGCGACCAATCAGACTGCACTTTCTGGGCACATCTGCGACCAATCAGACTGCACTTTGTGGCCACATCTGCGACCAATCAGACTGCACTTTGAGGGCACAGCTGCGACCAATCAGACTGCACTTTGTGGGCACAGCTGCGACCAATCTGACTGCACTTTGTGGACACTTCTGCGAACAATAAGACTGCACTTTGTGGCCACATCTGCGACCAATGAGACTGCACTTTCTGGGCATATCTGCGACCAATCTGACTGCACTTTGTGGGCACAGCTGCGACCAATCACACTGCACTTTGTGGGCACAGCTGCGACCAATCAGAATGCACTTTGTGGGCACAGCTGCGACCAATCAGACTGCACTTTGTGGGCAGTCTGATACCAATCAGACTGCACTTTGTGGGCACAGCTGCGACCAATAAGAATGCACTTTGTGGGCACAGCTGCGACCAATCAGAATGCACTTTGTGGACACATCTGCAACCAATCAAACTGCACTTTGTGGGCACATCTGCGACCAATCTGACTAGACTTTGTGGACCCTTCTGCGAACAATAAGACTGCACTTTGTGGCCACATCTGCGACCAATGAGAATGCACTTTCTGGGCACATCTGCGACCAATCAGACTGCACTTTCTGGGCACATCTGCGACCAATCAGACTGCACTTTCTGGGCACATCTGCAACCAATCAGACTGCACTTTCTGGGCACATCTGCGACCAATCAGACTGCACTTTGTGGCCACATCTGCGACCAATCAGACTGCACTTTGTGGGCACAGCTGCGACCAATCAGACTGCACTTTGTGGGCACAGCTGCGACCAATCTGACTGCACTTTGTGGACACTTCTGCGAATAAGACTGCACTTTGTGGCCACATCTGCGACCAATGAGACTGCACTTTCTGGGCATATCTGCGACCAATCAGACTGCACTTTGTGGGCACAGCTGCAACCAATCAGAATGCACTTTGTGGGCACAGCTGCGACCAATCAGAATGCACTTTGTGAGCACAGCTGTGACCAATCAGAATGCACTTTGTGGACACATCTGCGACCAATCAAACTGCACTTTGTGGGCACATCTGCGACCAATCTGACTAGACTTTGTGGACACTTCTGCTAACAATAAGACTGCACTTTGTGGCCACATCTGCGACCAATGAGAATGCACTTTCTGGGCACATTTGCGACCAATCAGACTGCACTTTCTGGGCATATCTGCGACCAATCAGACTGCACTTTCTGGGCACATCTGCGACCAATCAGACTGCACCTTGTGGCCACATCTGCGACCAATCATACTGCACTTTGAGGGCACAGCTGCGACCAATCAGACTGCACTTTGAGGGCACAGCTGCGACCAATCAGACTGCACTTTGTGGGCACAGCTGCGACCAATCTGACTGCACTTTGTGGCCACATCTGCGACCAATGAGACTGCACTTTCTGGGCATATCTGCGACCAATCAGACTGCACTTTGTGGGCACAGCTGCGACCAATCACACTGCACTTTGTGGGCACAGCTGCAACCAATCAGAATGCACTTTGTGGGCACAGCTGCGACCAATCAGAATGCACTTTGTGGACACATCTGCGACCAATCAAACTGCACTTTGTGGGCACATCTGCGACCAATCTGACTAGACTTTGTGGACACTTCTGCGAACAATAAGACTGCACTTTCTGGGCACAACTGCGACCAATCAGACTGCACTTTCTGGGCACATCTGCGACCAATCAGACTGCACTTTGTGGCCACATCTGTGACCAATCAGACTGCACTTTGAGGGCACAGCTGCGACCAATCAGACTGCACTTTGTGGGCACAGCTGCGACCAATCTGACTGCACTTTGTGGACACTTCTGCGAACAATAAGACTGCACTTTGTGGCCACATCTGCGACCAATGAGACTGCACTTTCTGGGCATATCTGCGACCAATCTGACTGCACTTTGTGGGCACAGCTGCGACCAATCACACTGCACTTTGTGGGCACAGCTGCGACCAATCAGAATGCACTTTGTGGGCACAGCTGCGACCAATCAGAATGCACTTTGTGGACACATCTGCGACCAATCAAACTGCAGTTTGTGGGCACATCTGCGACCAATCTGACTAGACTTTGTGGACACTTCTGCGAACAATAAGACTGCACTTTCTGGGCACAACTGCGACCAATCAGACTGCACTTTCTGGGCACATCTGCAACCAATCAGACTGCACTTTGAGGGCACAACTGAGACCAATCAGACTGCACTTTGTGGGCACAGCTGCGACCAATCTGACTGCACTTTGTGGACACTTCTGCGACCAATCAGACTGCACTTTGTGGGCACATCTGCGACCAATCAGACTGCACTTTGTGGGCACAGCTGCGACTAATCAGTCTGCACTTTGTTCCAACATTTCAGCATACCCGACAAAATAGCATACAAATGAAATTGAACATGTGCAAAGTCATACATTAACCCCATAATGCCCATCAGCAGCACTAACCCTTGCAACCCAATTTAGATTCCTGGGTCCAACTCCTAACACCGGCCCTCCTCCACAATGTGGTCTGGAAAAAAAACCGCCCTACATGCCCACGAAGGTAACTTCATGCACAGAAAGTGCATGACACAAATCTCCATCAAATGCAACATGATGCTATCCTATTCCTAATCATCAAATGACTGACAGGTCAGTGTCAAACACACAAATATGGTAACTTGTTCTTCTAACCTAAAAAAAAAGGAATAATTGCATTCATCAAACATAATACACATATATGTAAACAAATATATGTACATATTATTCACTTACCTCAATAGCAGCTGCAATCTGCTCCTCCAGGTCTCTCAGACTCACTACACAGACTCCACAAGTTCCTGGAAGTGACCAAAGCACGGAATTCCTCCAGGGATCCGCCCCCCACAGTGTATTATTGAAAAAAACGGAATTCCGGAAAAATGGGCGGAATTTCACGAAAGTACGCTGTTATCACAAATTTAGACCATACACAACAACTTTATTCCCTAACACAATCTTCATATCATCTTAAAGGCAGAAGATACCAAAAACAATGAGTAAATGAGCAAAAAAACGGAAAGAGCAACGCTAACGTAAATTACGGAAGTCCGTAATAAAAATACGGAAACATACACACGGAAATTCCGGAATACCGCCGGAATACCGTGGAAACCCTCCGGAATACCGCGGTATGACCCGGTAACGGAATTCCGGAGCGGCGGTATGCGGAATTACCGCGGAACACGGATTTGCAATTCCGAGCACCCCTAGTAGCTTCTGTTCCAGGATTATCATACAGTTCAGATAAGGCCCCAAACAAGGTGGTGGTATTAGTAAGTGCAACATGCTGCTGATCAACCAATTGTAGAGCCCAGGTCTGAGGTTCACCTTGTAACAATGATATTATGGCTCCAACTCTGGTAGTTTTGCTGGCATATGTTGTGGGCATCAGGGAAAAATGCAGATAGAAAGCATTTTTAAAAAGTCTAAACTTAGACCTATCTCCATTGAACCTGTCAGGCAATGGTAATCTTGGTTCTGGCTGATTAAACGGAACTGAAACAGATTCTGCAGGAGGACTAGCAGCATGCACTGGAACAGCCTGGGAAGTAGCAAGAGTAAGCTGTTGCTCAATTTGTGAATAATTCTTTTGGACTTCCTCCACAGAAATTTTAAGTTGAGATACCATTTCACAAAGTACCTCCATTTGTGAATGCCCAGTGGCCAACTGTGTCAAGTATATATATGTGGGATTCCTTTAAAGGTAGCCACTAACCATACAATCTTTTTAATTCAATCTTACAATTTCTATGTAATAGAAGGTAATTGCCTAAATCAGTGGTGCCCAACCTTTTTTTGCCCAAGGGCCGCACTTCCTATCAAGATAGATTTAGCGGGCCGAAACACATACATATAAAATTTAAATATAAATCCTTAACATTTTTCTAGTAACAGTTAACAAGGTGTTGGAAAAGGAAAGAGAACGGCAAACCAAGAATTGTTGTACTCATTATTTGATGCCCATTTTCTGGGGTACCTGGGTGTATGTGCAGAGGCTTTCTGGCTGATCCCCCCCCCCCCCCCCCCCCGCCCAGCACAAGTGCTGTGTGAGCTGTGGGGAGTTGAAGCCTACTATTCAGCAGAAGACGGGGTCTTGGTCAGTTACTGTGGCCTAGCCGCTGGAGAAGGTCAGCGTGGAACAAGTTTTTTACAGCTTGACCGGCTGGTAGGGTGTGATGTCACACTGTCCCCTGAGATGAGGCCGGAGCAGTGGCAAAGCATCTGGGAGAGCCGGAGCATGTGAGGAGAGCTGAAGCAAGAATCCGTGCTGAGGAGGAGGATCAGGGATTGCGTCATAGGTTTACACAGCGTACTCGCGTTCTCCGCCTCACATTCTCTACAGTAGCGCTGTGATAGTTAGAGACCCTCACCCATTGGTTTCTGCAGGAACCTCCCTCCAATAGGAATAAGGCTGATTCCTATTGGAGGGTGGTTCCTGCAACAACCAATGGACGAGGGTCTCTAACTATCACAGCGCTAGTGCAGAGAACGCGAGTACACTGTGTAAACCTATCTCGTAGTATGACACAATCCCCGATCCTCCTCCTCCTCTGGACCCTTCTGAGGGCCACAAAAGTCGGCTTCGTGGGTTGAGCACAGCTGGCCTAAATTATCATTATAAACCAATATATTCACTCAGTTTACCCTTACTACTACATAGATTTGGTAAAATTGGATCTCATTGTTACCCATACCCATGCCATATGTTCACTGAATGTAGACCAATATCCTATTTTCTGTCTGCAGCTTGGTTTTTGCGTCCCTCAATGTTATTAGTTCATACTGTATATCTGTGTTGTACAAAATCCAGCACTCTCAAGACAAAATAATAACTGAAAAAGTAATTTTTTACTTCATCCAGCAAGTTGAAAATAGTGACAATCCAGTGGATCGATAGGCAACAGGATAGTTACCGAACCGGCAACCAACATCCATCAAACATGCCAGACCTAACTGGATATAATCAGCAATACTGAATGGTTGCTAATGAGGCCTGAGAAGTTATAATGTCCAATCCATGTGTCCCTTTAAATGATACCCGAGGTGAGAGGGATATGGAGGCTCCCATATTTAGTACCTTATAGACAATGCCAGTTGCCTGGCAGCCCTGTTGATCTTCTGGCATAAGTAGTGTCTGAGTCAAAACCCTGGAACAAGCATATAGCTAATCCAGTAAAACCAGAGTTAGAGTACCTGATCTGCTGCATGCTTGTTCAGGGTCTACGGCTAAAAGTATTAGAGGCAGAGGACCAGCAGGACAGCCAGGCAACTTGTATTGTTTATGAGGAAATAAATACAGCAGCCATATACCTCTCACCTCAGGTTCCCTTTACGGAAACAGCAACAGACACAGGCCATGAGCTGTTTCAGGAAATGAAGCCCATCTTCAAGCCAATACCATGTTTCTACAAAAGTAAGACCTCCACTGAAAATAAGCTTTCGCATATATTTCGAGCATTCTCGAAATATAAGTCCTCCCCGTTAAATAAGCCCTAGCGGCAGGTGAAGAAGCAGGGACACGGGGGCGCTGGGGTTATGCTGTTCACCTGCTCTCCCCCCCTCCTCTGTCTACTCCCAGCCCCCTCTTCCAGAAAATCCAGATCCCCCTGCTGCATCGCCCTGCGGCATTCACACCTCAGATTAGCAGTGCCCTGCTATGAAGAAGCAGGATCTGGCTATATACACTGGCTATATACAGTGGGGACCTGGCTATATACAAGGGCATATGGCTATATCCAGTTCGGCCTATCTGGACGAGCTTTCTCGTCCAGATAGGCACTGCATCTTCCCCTGCGTGGTGCGCGCGATCGGGCGCGCGCCCGCGCGCGTACCCGCCGCCCCCGATCAGTGAATGGGAATATAATTCCCATTCACCGATCTAACCTCCCCGCAGAAATACCGACGCTTTCTCTCCAGAGAGCGCGGTATTTCTGCCCCCAGGAAACAACTCCTCTGATCTTTAGTTCCTAGATGCGAAATCGTTCGCATCTAGGAATTTTTTCACTGTGGCCATCTTGTGGCCAAATAGTAAACTGCACCCACATACATTTTTAATTAAAGAAAACTATTATTTTACATGTAAAACAAACAGTTTCCCTCCCACACCAAAAATTACCCACATACATTTTTTATTAAAAAATAAATAAAAAAAAATACAATAAAAAAAAAAAAAAAAACCATAAATAGTTACCCAAGGGTCTGAACTTTTTAAATATGCACGTCAAGAGAGTATGTTATTATATTATTTAAGATTATAAGCTTATAAATAGTGATGGACGCAAATTGAAAAAATGCACATTTATTTATAAATGAAATATCGGCACCATAAATTGTGATAGGGACATCGTTTAAACGGTGTAATAACCGGGACAGATGGGCATATAAAATACATTAGTTTTAATTACGGTAGCGTATATTAATTTCAAACTATAATGGCCTAAAACTGAGAAATAATGAATTTTTTTTATTTCTTTCTTAATCTTCCTGTTAAAATGGATTTAGAAAATGGATTTAGAAAAAAATAATTCTTAGCAAAATGTAGCACCCAAAGAAAGCCTAATTAGTGGCGGAAAAAACAAGATCTAGATCAATTCATTGTGATAAGTAGCAATAAAGTTATAGGCGAATGAATGGGAGGTGAACGTTGCTCGGATGCATGAGATTTTCGGACTGCGGTGCTGAACCGGATATACACTGGCTACATACAAGGGGCATATGGCTATATACACTGGCTATATACAGGGGGATCTGGCTATATACACTGGCTATATACAAGGGGCATATGGCTATATACATTGGCTATATACAAGGGGCATATGGCTACATACACTGGCTATATACAAGGGGCATATGGCTATATAAACTGGCTATATACAGGGGGATCTGGCTATATACACTGGCTATATACAAGGGCATATGGCTACATACACTGGCTATATACAAGGGGCATATGGATATATACACAGGCTATATACAAGGGGCATATGGCTATATACACTGGCTATATACAGGGGGATCTGGCTATATACAGTGGCTAAATACTAAAGGAAGATATGGCTATATACACTGGCTATATACAGGGGGGTCTGGCTATATACACTGGCTATGTAAAGGGGATCTGGCTATATACACTGGCTAAATACTAAAGGAGGATATGGCTATCTATATATATAAAATCGGATGTATGTATGTATGTGTGTGTGTATGTGTGTGTGTATGTGTGTGTGTATGTGCCGCGATCACGCAAAAACGGCTTGACCGATTTGAACGAAACTTGGTACACAGATCCCTTACTACCTGGGATGATATGTTCTGGGGGTCTCGCGGCCCCCCTGCACATGTGGGCGGAGCTACAAACAGCAAATCAGTTTCCACCCATTCAAGTCAATGGAAAAAATGTAAAAGACTGCCATTCTTACAGTAATCAAGCCAGAGTCCCCACACTTGGCACAGTTGGTCACTTGGTGACCGAGGTTACAAATCCAGGAAAAGTGGGCGGAGCATAAAACAGCCAATCAAATTTCAGCCGTTCATTTTAAATGGGAAAATGTAAACTGCAGCCATTCTTAGACTGTTAATCGCAGGGTTCTCAAAACTTGGTCACTGGGTGGATGTGATTAAGATTCAAGAAAATGGGTGGAGCCTACAACAGTCAATCAAAATTCACATATTGATTTTCAAGGGGAATATTTAAACTGCTGCTATTCTTACACTTTTAATGGCAGCGTCTTCAAACTTGCTAAAGTCGGTCATTGGGTGACTGGGGTCCAAATTCACTAAAGGGGCGGGGCCACATACAGCCAATCAGATTTCCTTGGTGGATAAACTGCTTCCATTCACACATTTTTGATGCCAGGAACCTGACAGCTCACAAACTTGGTCATTGAGTGACTGTGTGTCAAGGTTACAAAAAGTGGGCGGAACCAAAACAACTTTTACTGGGAAAATATAAACTGCAGCCATTCTTACGCCGTTAATGGCAGGGTTCTCAAACTTTGCACAGTTGGTCATTGGGTGACAGATTAAGATTTTGGAAGGTGGGTGGAGCCTACAACAGCCAATAAAAATTCACCTGTTGATTTTCAAAGGGAATATTTCATCTGCTACCATTCTCTTATACTGGTAAAAGTAGATGCCTCAAACCTGGGTGACTAGGGTCCAAATTCAGGAAGGGGGCGGAGCCACAAACAGCCAGATTTGTTTATTTTTCAATGGGAATATACAACGTATTGATACCAAGGACCCCAAAGCTGATACACTTGATAATTGAGTGACTGTATGTCAAGGTTAGAAAAAGTGGGCGGTGCCAACAACTTCATTTTTTACATTGCAGGGTTCCCAAACTTTACACAATTGGCCACTGGGTGACTGGAATGAAAATTCAGAAATGTGGGTGGAGCCTACAACAGCCAATCAAAATGTACTTATTGATTTTCAAGGGGAATATTCACATTGCTACCATTCTTACACTGTTAGTGGCAGAGGCCTCAAACCTGATACAGTCAGTCATTGGGTGACTGGGGCCCAAAATCACTAAAGGGGTGGAGCCACAAACAGCCAATCAGATTTGTTAGATTGATTTCAGCCATTCTGTTATTGGCAGGGTTCTCAAACGTGACACAGTTGGCCACTGGGTGACTGGGACTAATATTCAGAAAAGTGGGTGGAGCCTACAGCAGCCAATCAAAATTCACCTTTTGATTTTCAAGGGGAATATTTACATTGCTGCCATTTATGCACTCTTAATGTCAGAGGCCTAACATCTGCTACAGTCAGTCACTGGGAGACTGGGGTTTAAATTCTGAAGGGATCGGGCCAAAAACAGCCAATCAGATTTGTTTAACCACCCTGGCGTTCTGATTAAATCGCCAGGGTGGCTGCGGGAGGGTTTTTTTTAAATAAAAAAAAAACTATTTCATGCAGCCAACTGAAAGTTGGCTGCATGAAAGCCCACTAGAGGGCGCTCCGGAGGCGATCTTCCGATCGCCTCCGGCGCCCATATTAAACAAGGAAGGCCGCAATGAGCGGCCTTCCTTGTTTTGCTTATATCGTCGCCATAGCGACGAGCGGAGTGACGTCATCGACGTCAGCCGACGTCCTGACGTCAGCCGCCTCCGATCCAGCCCTTCGCGCTGCGATCAGGCAGCACACGCGGCTGGCAAAGTGCCGGCTGCGTGTGCTGCTTTTTATTTGATAAAAATCGGCCCAGCAGGGCCTGAGCGGCGACCTCCGGCGGTGTTGGACGAGCTGAGCTCGTCCAGACCGCTCAGGTGGTTAATTTAAATGGTAAAATGCAACTTATTAATGCCAAAGACCCCAAAGCTCATAAACTTGGTCATTAAGTGACTGCATGTCAAGATTAGAAATAGTTGGCGGGGCCAAAAACAACTAACTTTTTACATGAAGAAATGTAAACTGCAGCTTTTCTTACACTGTTAATGGCAGGGTTCTCAAACTTCACACAGTTGGTCACTGGGTAAATAGGATTAATATTCGGAAAAGTAGGTGGCGCCTACAAGAGCCAATCAAAATTCACCTATTGATTTTCAAGGGGAATATTGAAACTGCAGCCATTCTCACACTGTTAATAGCAGAGGCCTCAAACCTGCTACAGTCGTTAAGTGTTTGGGGGTTCAAATTCAGTAAAGGGGCGGAGCCAAAAACAGCCAGATTTCTTTGCTGGATAAACTGCTTCCAGTCACACAATTTTGATGCCAGGAACCCAAAAGCTCACAAACTTGGTCATTGAGTGACTGTGTGTCAAGGTTTCAAAAAGTGGGTGGAGTTAAAAACAGATTTTTTTAATAGGAAAATGTAAACTTTACTGCAGCCCTTCTTCACTGTTAATGGCAGGGTTCTCAAACTTAGCATAGCTGGTTACTGGGCGACTGGGATTAATATTCAGAAAAGTGGGTGGAGCCTAAAAATGCCAATCAAAAATCACATGTCACTTTTTAAGGAGAATATTAAAATTGCTTCCATTCTTGCACTGTTAATGGCACAAGCCTCAAACCTGGTAGAGTTGGTCATTGGGTCACTGAGGTTCAAATTAAGAAAAGGGGACAGAGCCACAAACAGTGAATCAGATTTGTTTCATTTCATGGGAAAATACAAATTATTGATGCCATGGACCCCAAAACTCACAAACTTGGGCATTGAGTAGTGACTTTGTGTCCAGGTTACAAAAAGTGGGCGGAGCCAAAAACAACATTCACTGGGAAAGTGTAAACTGCAGCCCTTCTTACACTGTTTATTTCAGGGTTCCCAATCTTTGCCCAGATGGTCACTGAGTGACTGAGATTAATATTCAGGGAAGTGGGTGGAGCCTATAACAGCCAATCAAAATTCCCCTGTTGATTTTCAAGTGGAATATTTAAATTGCTGCCATTTTTACACTGTTAATAGCAGATGCCTCAAACCTGCTACAGTTGGTCATTGGGTGACTGGGGTTCAAATGCTGGAGAGGGGTGGAGCCACAAACAGCCTATCTGATTTGTTTAATTTCTATGGGAATATACAAATTATTGATGCCAAGGACCCCAAAGCTCACAAACTTGGTCATTGACTGTTTGGGTGTTAGGGTTAGAAAGTGGGCGGAGCCAACACCAGTCAAATACATACCCGGGCAATGCTGGGTCATCAGTGGGTGGAGACAAATACAAATTTCACTGGGAAAATGTAAACTGCAGCCATTCTTACACTGTTAATGGCAGGGTTTTTAAACTTTGCACAGTTGGTCACTGGGTGACTGGGATTAATATTCAGAAAAGTGGGTGGAGTCTACAAAAGTGAATCAAACTTCACCTGTTGCTTTTCAAAGGGAATATTTAATTGCTACCATTCTTGAACTGTTAATGGCACAGGCCTCAAACTTGGTACAGTTGGTTATTGGGTGACTGGGGTTCAAATTCAGAAAAGGGGGGGGAGCCACACACAGCCTTTCAGATTTGTTTCATTTCAATGTAGATTATTGATACCAAAGACTGCAAAGCTCACAAACTTGGTCAGTGAGTAATTGTTAGGGTTAGAAAAAGTGGACGGAGCCAACACTAGCCAAATACATTCCCGGGCAACGCCGGGCAATCAGCTAGTATACACTAAAGGGGAATCTTGCTACCCCAACAAAATATAAGAACTCCCCAAAAATAAGCCTTAGCACATCTTTCGAAGGAGAAATTAATATAAGACAGTGTCTTATTTTCGGGGAAGCACGATATGTGCACATATTGGCTTGGAGATGGGCATCATTGCTTGAAACAGCTCGTGGCCTGTGTCTGTTGCTGTTTCCTGAAAGTATACCTGGAGTGACATGTGACATGATGAGATAGACATGTGTATGTACGGTGCCTAGCACACAAATAACTAGGCTGTGTTCTTTTTTTTCTTTCTCTGCCTGAAAGAGTTAAATATCAGGTATGTAAGTGGCTGACTCAGTCCTGACTTAGTCCTGACTGATATTTAACTTTTTCAGGCAGAGAAATAAAAAAGGAACATTACACAGCATAGTTATTTGTGTGCTAGGCATCTCAACATCATCTATCCGGTTCAGCACCGCAGTGCCGAAAATCTCATGCATCCGAGCAACGTTCACCTCCCATTCATTCGCCTATAACTTTATTGCTACTTATCACAATGAATTGATCTATATCTTGTTTTTTCTGCCACTAATTAGGCTTTCTTTGGGTAGTACATTTTGCTAAGAATTATTTTTTTCTAAAACCATTTTAACAGGAAGATTAAGAAAGACATGAAAAAAATGCATTATTTCTCAGTTTTGGCCATATATAAGTCCTCCCCGTAAAATAAGCCCTAGCGGCAGTTGAAGAAGCAGGGACACGGGGGCGCTGGGGTTATGCTGTTCACCTGCTCTCCCCCCCTCCTCTGTCTACTCCCAGCCCCCTCTTCCAGAAAATCCAGATCCCCCTGCTGCATCGCCCTGCGGCATTCACACCTCAGATTAGCAGTGCCCTGCTATGAAGAAGCAGGATCTGGCTATATACACTGGCTATATATAGTGGGGACCTGGCTATATACAAGGGCATATGGCTATATCCAGTTCGGCCTATCTGGACGAGCTTTCTCGTCCAGATAGGCACTGCATCTTCCCCTGCGTGGTGCGCGCGATCGGGCGCGCGCCCGCGCGCGTACCCGCCGCCCCCCGATCAGTGAATGGGAATATAATTCCCATTCACCGATCTAACCTCCCCGCAGAAATACCGACGCTTTCTCTCCAGAGAGCGCGGTATTTCTGCCCCCAGGAAACAACTCCTCTGATCTTTAGTTCCTAGATGCGAAATCGTTCGCATCTAGGAATTTTTTCACTGTGGCCATCTTGTGGCCAAATAGTAAACTGCACCCACATACATTTTTAATTAAAGAAAACTATTATTTTACATGTAAAACAAACAGTTTCCCTCCCACACAAAAAATTACCCACATACATTTTTTATTAAAAAAAAAATAAAAAAAAATACAATAAAAACAAAACAAAAACAACATAAATAGTTACCCAAGGGTCTGAACTTTTTAAATATGCACGTCAAGAGAGTATGTTATTATATTATTTAAAATTATAAGCTTATAAATAGTGATGGACGCAAATTGAAAAAATGCACATTTATTTCTAAATGAAATATCGGCACCATAAATTGTGATAGGGACATCGTTTAAACGGTGTAATAACCGGGACAGATGGGCATATAAAATACATTAGTTTTAATTACTGTAGCGTATATTAATTTCAAACTATAATGGCCTAAAACTGAGAAATAATGAATTTTTTTTATTTCTTTCTTAATCTTCCTGTTAAAATGGATTTAGAAAAAAATAATTCTTAGCAAAATGTAGCACCCAAAGAAAGCCTAATTAGTGGCGGAAAAAACAAGATCTAGATCAATTCATTGTGATAAGTAGCAATAAAGTTATAGGCGAATGAATGGGAGGTGAACGTTGCTCGGATGCATGAGATTTTCGGACTGCGGTGCTGAACCGGATATACACTGGCTACATACAAGGGGCATATGGCTATATACACTGGCTATATACAGGGGGATCTGGCTATATACACTGGCTATATACAAGGGGCATATGGCTATATACATTGGCTATATACAAGGGGCATATGGCTACATACACTGGCTATATACAAGGGGCATATGGCTATATAAACTGGCTATATACAGGGGGATCTGGCTATATACACTGGCTATATACAAGGGCATATGGCTACATACACTGGCTATATACAAGGGGCATATGGATATATACACAGGCTATATACAAGGGGCATATGGCTATATACACTGGCTATATACAGGGGGATCTGGATATATACACTGGCTATATACAAGGGGCATATGGCTACATACACTGGCTATATACAGGGGGATCTGGCTATATACAGGGGGATCTGGCTATATACACTGGCTAAATACTAAAGGTTGGATATGGCTATATACACTGGCTATATACAGGGGGGTCTGGCTATATACAGGGGATCTGGCTATATACACTGGCTACATACAAGGGGCATATGGCTACATACACTGGCTATATACAGGGGACAAAACTGAAAAGTCAAAAACGCTCGACCCCCTACCAATTCAACCAATGGGTGCAGGATCTGGGAAGCCAGGCCAATCCATGAGTATGTACAGAAGGATCCGCAAACCAAGCAGTGGTAGAAAACGCTGGTATTCTTTATTCAACAATTCCACATGGCAGAATGCAATAAAATCACAAGGTTCAACTGACGCGTGTCGGGCTTACAATCTGCCCTTAGTCATAGTTAGACAACTAACTATGACTAAGGGCAGATTGTAAGCCCGACACGCGTCAGTTGAACCTTGTGATTTTATTGCATTCTGCCATGTGGAATTGTTGAATAAAGAATACCAGCGTTTTCTACCACTGCTTGGTTTGCGGATCCTTCTCTATATACAGGGGGATCTGGCTATATACACTGGCTAAATACTAAAGGATGATATGGCTATATACACTGGCTATATACAGGGGGATCTGGCTATATACAGTGGCTAAATACTAAAGGATGATATGGCTATATACACTGGCTATATACAGGGGGATCTGGCTATATACAGTGGCTAAATACTAAAGGATGATATGGCTATATACACTGGCTATATACAGGGGGATCTGGCTATATACACTGGCTAAATACTAAAGGATGATATGGCTATATACACTGGCTATATACAGAGGGATCTGGCTATATACAGTGGCTAAATACTAAAGGATGATATGGCTATATACACTGGCTATATACAGGGGGGTCTGGCTATATACACTGGCTATGTAAAGGGGATCTGGCTATATACACTGGCTACATACAAGGGGCATTTGGCTATATACACTGGCTATATACAGGGGGATCTGGCTATATACAGTGGCTAAATACTAAAGGATGATATGGCTATATACACTGGCTATATACAGGGGGGTCTGGCTATATACACTGGCTATGTAAAGGGGATCTGGCTATATACACTGGCTAAATACTAAAGGAGGATATGGCTATATACACTAAAGGGGAATCTTGCTACCCCAACAAAATATAAGAACTCCCCAAAAATAAGCCTTAGCACATCTTTCGAAGGAGAAATTAATATAAGACAGTGTCTTATTTTCGGGGAAACACGATATGTGCACATATTGGCTTGGAGATGGGCATCATTGCTTGAAACAGCTCGTGGCCTGTGTCTGTTGCTGTTTCCTGAAAGGATACCTGGAGTGACATGTGACATGATCAGATAGACATGGGTATGTACGGTGCCTAGCACACAAATAACTAGGCTGTGTTCTTTTTTTTCTTTCTCTGCCTGAAAGAGTTAAATATCAGGTATGTAAGTGGCTGACTCAGTCCTGACTTAGTCCTGACTGATATTTAACTTTTTCAGGCAGAGAAATAAAAAAAGGAACATTACACAGCTGTAACGCTCGGTGAAGCACAGAGAGGTCTGATTACCGGTGAACTGCAGTATCACGGGAAATACAGACGTATATTAGATTATATGTGATCTGCAGTATCACCGATAATCCAATATACTAACTAACCTCTGGTCACCTGTGTAGAGTGTTGTGATTGGTGCAACAGTAATACAGAGGACAAGCCTCAGTGCAGCAAGGAGAACTGCACAGATTCCTTCCGCAGACCTGAGCTCTCCGAGACGGGAGGAGTCAGACTGACAGTAGGAAGGAAAGTCCGAAAATGACACTCAGGCGCAAGTGTCACTAACGGGACTAGGAACCGCCTCCAATCGTGAGGTCGGTTCTCGAGGTCGGGCAAGCCAAGTCGTAAATACACGGACAGATAGGTACAGATACAGTAGGCAAGGCGGAGTCAAGGTACAGGCAGGGTTCGGCAACAGGTATCAGAAATATCAGGGTACAAAATCAGGAGGCAGAGGCGGAGTCAAGGTACAGGCAGGGTTCGGCAACAGGTATCAGAAATATCAGGGTACAAAATCAGGAGGCAGAGGCGGAGTCAAGGTACAGGCAGGGTTCGGCAACAGGTATCAGAAATATCGAGGTACAAGGTCAGAGTTCGGAGGAATAGTCGAGGCAGGCAAAGGTCATAACATATAATCACAATCAAACTAGTACTTTAAGCTATCAACAATCTAACTTAGTGTAGGATTACAGCTCCTGCTGGTCCCGGCACACTAACGGATCTGACTAACGGATCTGGGTGCTCCCACGTATGTGAACGCAACGCCAGACACCAGAAGAATGAACAGCCGGCAGTATATATACACTTAAGTGTCCCCCAGCACCTCCCTGATTGCTGACCAATGGGGAGTGGAGCTATGGTCAGCTGACCTGCCTGGTCAGCTGACTCTCCCCTAAGAGTCATAAATTTAGTCTGAGTGCGCGCGCGCGCGTCACTCTGAAACTTGAGGGACTATGCGTCCCAGCCAGCCCAGCCCCGCTCTGCGGAGTCTCCGCAGCGGGGAGCCGCGTACCAACCGCCGCGTCCAACGCGGCGGTTTCCTCACGCTCCACACTCTGATGCACGGAGGCAGCCGCCTCATGATGCGAGGAGGCGGCTGCCTCTCCGTGCGGATGCCCGCTGTGCGCTGAAGGAGCCGCCCGCCGCTGACTCATGGCGGCGGCTCCTTTGCGCTTTCTCACAACAGCATAGTTATTTGTGTGCTAGGCATCTCAACATCATCTATCCGGTTTAGCACCGCAGTGCCGAAAATCTCATGCATCCGAGCAACGTTCACCTCCCATTCATTCGCCTATAACTTTATTGCTACTTATCACAATGAATTGATCTATATCTTGTTTTTTCTGCCACTAATTAGGCTTTCTTTGGGTAGTACATTTTGCTAAGAATTATTTTTTTCTAAAACCATTTTAACAGGAAGATTAAGAAAGACATGAAAAAAATGCATTATTTCTCAGTTTTGGCCATTATAGTTTGAAATTATTATATGCTACCGTAATTAAAACTCATGTATTTTATTTGCCCATCTGTCCCGGTTATTACACCATTTAAACAATGTTCCTATCACAATTTATGGTGCCGATATTTCATTTAGAAATAAAGGTGCATTTTTTCAATTTGCGTCCATCACTATTTATAAGCTTATAATTTTCAATAATATAATAACCTACTCTCTTGACGTGCATATTTAAAAAGTTCAGACCCTTGGGTAACTATTTATGTTGTTTTTGTTTTGTTTTTATTGTAATTTTTTTTTTTAATTAAAAATGTATGTGGGTGATTTTTAGTGTGGGTGGGAAACTGCTTATTTTACATGTGAATTAATATAATTCTTTAATTAAAAATGTATGTGGGTGCAGTTTACTATTTGGCCACAAGATGGCCACAGTGAAAAAAGTCCTGGATGCGAACGATCTCACATCCAGGAACTAAAAATCAGAGGAGTTGTTTCCTGGGGGCAGAAATACCGCGCTCTCTGGATAGAAAGCGTCGGTATTTCTGCGGGGAAGTTAGATCGGTGAATGGGAATTATATTCCCATTCACTGATCGGGGGGCTAGCGGCGGGCGGCGGGTGCGCGCCCGATTGCGTGCACCACGCAGGGAAAGCAGCAGTGCCTATCTGGACAAGGAAGCTCGTCCAGATAGGCCAAACTGGCTATCTATCTCATCATGTCACATGTCACTTCGGGCATCCTTTAAAGGGACGCATGTGTCATGAATAATACGGAAGTTGAGACGATTAGCGATTCTGTATCGTTCTTAGAAGCAGAGCAGAATGTCACTTTCTGTTTAAATGTACAGCAGATGTCTTTTTTCCTTTCACTCTGAATTAGAGCCCCTCTTCCCTTCACTTCCTTACTAGCTATTCACACGTAGCTTTTTTACATACGTGAGCATTTTTTTTCATACGTGAGCGCAAATGGTCATGCCACTAGTAACTAGAGATTGCCCTGAAAGGCAGTTAAAACCTCCCGCCAAAATTTTAATTTGAACAATAGCAAAACTTCCTTTATTAATAATCCAAGATGTGTTTATTGCAGATAAAAGACAAATATATTTACCGTTTCCTAAAAATCAGCCTAATAGATCATCCAATTTCTAGCAGCTTTGCTGCTAGTGTAGAGAAACCGAGAGCCCAATATAGTGTAGTATGTTAAGCATAAATGAAGTAAAGGTTATCGTGAGAAAATTATACTCACAAACATGGGTTACCACAGAGGCAACCACTGTATAGGCAGGTGAGGAGATTAGACCTGTCCTTACTCAGGGATAAGAAGTCGCTCTCTGTAGATCAGAAAAGGGGTAGATCACCCCTCCACCAGGGGTGGACACGGTATAGCAGTAGGAGAACAGAGGCGCCAGCAGGATAAAAGCGGAAAAAACTTTAAAATTTGCTGGGAGGAAGTGGTGGACTTACCTCCATAAAGCAGACACGAAAGACTGTCTGAATAGTAGTCACATTTATTAATTAGTACCCCAAAACAGTGCAACGTGTTTCGCAGGCCCAGCCCGCTTCATCAGGAAATAAACATGGGGACAAGACAGAATGTCAGCAATAGCCAGTGTAGCGCCTCAGTGGCGAAAACAGTGCGAAACGCGTTGCACTGTTTTGGGGTACTAATTAATAAATGTGACTACTATTCAGACAGTCTTTCGTGTCTGCTTTATGGAGGTAAGTCCACCACTTCCTCCCAGCAAATTTTAAAGTTTTTATCCACTTTTATCCTGCTGGCGCCTCTGTTCTCCTACAGCTTTGCTGCTAGGGCTACAGAGCTATTTATCACTTGCAGACCACACATGCTAATCTACTGCTATTTGGTGTCATTTGATCAAGCATCGGCCGCAGGTTACGAATCTGCCCTCGGATTCGCTGTTCGCCAATCCAGACAGAAGTGGTACAGGTTATTGGTAAATTATGTCATTTTAGGCTTGTACAGAAATCCTGCCTCTCATGCTCCGCAGGAGGTAAACACACCTACTTTTCAGGTAGGACAGCCCACTAAGTCAGATGTTATAAAAGTCTGGTCCATCGCGACCATTTTAGTCTCCAAAATTCCATCAACTAAAGATCTTCACCCACATGCTCCAGGAGACCAGAGAGCACATGGACCACCATCACAAGCTTTGTTTCAAGGACTCTGATATCAATGCCTGCATTTGAACTGGACTTTATTTGAGGAATTGTTCCCACACAGACTGCATTTCGGCTAAGTAAACCTTTCACAGTTATTACCTTTTATTTTAAGCTTTGTGTTTATATGTTAGTGTATGTAAATGTGTGTAATTCCTTTTTGTTATTAAAACGTTTAAAATTGTTTTAACGGTTATGACCTGTTTCTGAACATACACAATTGTACTTACTCCTCCAAAAGCGTTACCTTGTGTTCTATAGTATCTTGTATTTACAACCCGTATGCTTGAATCGGGCACAGATAGACAGATCTGGTGCCGATCCCTGCATACTGCTAAGGGTTAAGTTACAGTGTTCTCAGCTTGTTAAAATATATTTACAGTCGTGCGCTGACTCGCACATGGCAGCAGGGTTAATTACCCAGAACGCCACTCCGCCCAGCGTTTTAACGAGCTTGCAAGCATCCTATTGGACGCATTGCAAGCCTTGTTAAGGCACACTCCCACCTTCCTTCAAACCGGAAGAAGGTAGTGCTCCATAGCGAGGCTTGCGACGCGTCCAATAGGACGCTTGCAAGCCTCATTGAAACGCTGGGCTGAGAGCAGCATTATGGGTAATTAACCCCGCTACATCTAGCCGTTCAGCTGCGGCAATTAAAGCTCATTTGAATCACGGGTAACCACGGTGGTTACTCGTGATTCAAATTAGCTTTAATTGCCGCAGCTGAACGGCTAGATGTGGCTGGGTTAATCACCCATAATGCTGCTCTCCACCCAGCGTTTCAATGAGGCTTGCATGCGTCCTATTGGACGCGTCGCAAGCCTAGCTATACATGATGAGCATCCATGCTGGCAACTATGCCATGCATCTACTGCAATGACCTCATGTAGAGTTGCAGAGCAAACAACAGATAAACACCAGGACAATTATGTCTAAATAATATAGCTTGTCTTGTCAAAATGCATTAGCTGTATAGCAATAAATTGCTATGGTTCTTTTTCTAGGATAAATGACAGTACATTGTATCCTATAGGGCTATCTGTTGGGCTGGTAATCCATACAGTCACTTTGCAATTTCAATATCATGATTCTAAAGTTAATATTATCACCAGTAACACCCTGTACCTGGTACTAATAACCCCTGTAGCTGGTTTACGGCTATATAATCTATATGCCTCTACATGTTTTCCAGAATGTATAAAAGTTAATAATTGAAAATGTATCATAGACTTAACAATACTTGCCATGTGACAGGAAAAACTTCACCTTTGGTCTTCTGATTCCAGGTGTGACAATGGCATCTGCTGATGTGACTGCTGAGCTCCGCTGCTCCATCTGTATGGAGATCTATAGAGATCCTGTGACCTTGCCGTGTGGCCACAACTTCTGCCGGGGCTGCATCACACAGACTTGGGACCTCCGGGACGATCTAACAGAAAATAAATGTCCAGAATGTCAGCGTATATACAGGAGGAGACCTGAGCTGAGACAAAACACTACTTTACATCAGATAGCCGAGGTTTTTCATGCTACAGAGACAGATCAGGAGCAGACCGGGGTCTTCTGTAATTACTGTGAGTTTCCTGTTCCTGCTACTAAATCCTGTCTGCAGTGTGAGACCTCCTTGTGTGATCATCACCTGCGGAGACATGACAAGTCAGGAGGTCACACATTACTGCCTCCCACCACTGACCTGGGGAAGAGGAAATGCTCCGTCCATAAGGAGATCCTAGAGTATTACTGCGTTAAGGATGCTGCCTGTGTTTGTGCATCCTGCTATGTGATCGGTGAACATGTAGGACATAAGATATTGTCACTGGATGAGGCCTCTGAGGAGAAGAAGAAGAAGCTGAGGAATGATCAGCGGAAACTCATGGTAGAGGCAGAGAAGGCTGAGAAAATAGTTCAAAGTCTGGAGGATCTCAGGAGGAATGTGCAAGAAAAAGCAGATGGTGAAACAGAGAGAGTCACTACCCTGTTTAGAGACCTCAGGAAACAGCTACAAAATCCAAAGAAAATAATCCAGAGTGTGGAGGAATACAGGAGAAAAGCACAAGAAAAAGCAGATGGTGAAACAGAGAGAGTCACTGCCCTGTTTAGAGACCTTAGAAGACGTCAGAAAGATCTGGAAAAGAAAGTCCTGAGTGACATCACAAGACAGGCAAAATCCTATGAAGGCGTTGTCAGGCAAATGGAAATAAAGAAGGAGGAGCTGTCCAGGAAGATACGTCACATTGAGGAGCTGTGTAGCATGACTGATCCACTGACTGTCTTGCAGGAATCAGACACAGGTGACTTGTGTGACACGGAGGACAGAGAGAGACATGATAAACAGTTCCATGATGGAGGGTATCTGGATGTGGCCGGCATCTCACACACATTACACACAGGACTAGCTGATGTCATGTCTGGGGTATCTGGAGGGATCTATATCTATATACAGCATGCAGACATATTCCTGGATGTAAACACAGCTGGTAATAATCTACATATATCAGCTGACAGGAAAACTGCCTCCTGGTCAGACAGAAACCAGAATCACCCAGAAACACCAGAGAGATTTCAAGATCATTGTCAAGTGTTGAGCAGCCAGAGATTCTCCTCAGGGCGACATTACTGGGAAGTGGATGTTGGGGGATCAGCTATGTGGGCAGTTGGATTAAGTTACCCCAGTGTAGCCAGGAGAGGAGGTCAGTCATGGTTTGGGATGAATAACAAGTCCTGGGGTTTGTACAGGAATGGTAATCAGTATGCTGTGGTGTATGACAATAAAGAGATCCCGTTAGCCAACAAGATCCCCAGTGATAGAGTCAGGATATATCTGGATTATGAGGCCGGGCAGATCTCCTTTTATGCCCCATGTGACCCGATCAGACACCTCCACACCTTCATTTCCATCTTCACTGAGCCCCTCCATGCTGGGTTATTGGTATTTATTGGTTGTATAAAGTTATCTAAGGGGATACAGAACTCGTGAGAGACCCACCCATTCATTAAATCACAGAAAGAGAATTGTTATTTTATTTCTAGGGACAGTTACAGCATAATTTCTGGATATTGCTTTATCTTTAGTTATTTTTTATTTAATAGCCTTATATCTGACATTATATTACATCAAATTGCACATTAAAAGTAAACTAGATGAGGCTTAGGGTAATTTTCCACTGGGAATCGCTATCGCTTCCATAGCTGCATTGTTAATAGGATTGCAACTTCACTAATTTCCACTACCTCATTACAAGTAATCATAAGTAATTTTATTTATTTTGTACAATAAACATACATATAACAAGACCAATGTACACTCAATGCCTATTATTGCTTAGATACGTAACAACAAAACATAGTATGGATTAATATAGTCATAAGACAGTTTATTATCCATGACATTCTCAAAGCGGTATAAAACCCTGACATAATATTCAATAAAAACATGTTTTCCTACTTTGTATATGCCATACTGTTATCATATTTGTTTTTGTGCTTAAGTATTATTATTCATTTAGAAATTATATGTTCCCAAAGTACACTTTTTTTTTTGCTCTGAGAGCTGACTTTGCATTTTATTTATAACTGCTTTATTCATCTGCTAACGTAAGCAGAAATGCTTTCTGATTGTCTGACTTTGTTCAGCAGAGCCTGTGGTGTCAGACAAGTGTTTGTTTACATTCCTCACTTGATACAATTAAATACAAGATAACATTATCTCCAGTTCAGATGCGTCCAGCTTTGCTGGCAGGGGACTTCTAATTCCTGTGTGTAACCCTTTGAATGCTGTTCTAGTAAAAAAAAAAATGCTGGTTGTATATAATATGCTGTAAATAATCTATTAGAGCAAAGAAAAAATGCTGTGTTTCATTCCGCTTTAAAGAAGTTATCAGGCAAAAAAAAAGCTTTACTCACCTGGGGCTTTCTCCTGCCCCTTGCAGCCGACTGTCCCACGCTGACCGCTCCGCTCTCCGCCGCCGGCCCGGTCTCCCCGCATGGTGCAGAGGCCGACCCCGAGGTCATCCTTACTATGCCTGTGTGAAGCGCCACTGTCAATCATGGCCACGTTGCCTGCGGCGTACTGTGGCCTTCTTGCCAGCAGCGGAGAGCAGAGCAGTCAGCGTGGGACAGTTGGCTGCAAGGGGCAGGAGAAAGCCCCAGGTGAGTAAAGCTTTTTTTGTTTTTTGCCTGATAACTCCTTTAATGAAAACTGTGGTTGAGGCCATGGGTGTACTAAGGAAAGAAAAGAAATACATGTATATCAAAAGGAGAAGAAAAAGATGAGAAGGAAGAACAAGAAAAGTAAAACAAAAAAAGGAAAAGGTCTCTGGCTACAAGTAGTGTTGGGCGAACATCTAGATGTTCGGGTTCGGGCCGAACAGGCCGAACATGGCCGCGATGTTCGGGTGTTCGACCCGAACTCCGAACATAATGGAAGTCAATGGGGACCCGAACTTTTGTGGTTTGTAAAGCCTCCTTACATGCTACATACCCCAAATTTACAGGGTATGTGCACCTTGGGAGTGGGTACAAGAGGAAAAAAAAATTAGCAAAAAGAGCTTATAGTTTTTGAGAAAATCGATTTTAAAGTTTCAAAGGGAAAACTGTCTTTTAAATGCGGGAAATGTCTGTTTTCTTTGCACAGGTAACATGTTTTTTGTCGGCATGCAGTCATAAATGTAATACATATAAGAGGTTCCAGGAAAAGGGACCGGTAACGCTAACCCAGCAGCAGCACACGTGATGGAACAGGAGGAGGGTGGCGCAGGAGGAGAAGAAGGCCACGCTTTGTGAGACACAACAACCCCGGCCTTGCATGAGGGCAAGAAGCGTGCGGATAGCATGCTTTGTACCGCCATGCAGTCATAAATGTAATAAAGATAAGTGGTTCAATAAACAGGGACCAGGGCCGGGCCGAGGCAAAGGCTGGAGAGGCTCCAGCCTCAGGGCGCAGTGTAGGAGGGGGCGCAGAATTCATTCAGCTGTCAATCCTAATTGTGTTTGAAGCAGAAAGAAATAATAATAGGGGATACATAGCAGTGATTGCAAGCCAGATAACTAGATATTAAGGTGTTGGGGAAGTTGTGGACCCTGTGGCACTCTTAGTCTAATAACAATCAGTGTGTGACGGCTGGGGTGGGAGGGATGGAGGGGCGCACTTTGGTGTCTCAGCCTTGGGTGCTGGAGGACCTCGTCCCGGCTCTGACAGGGACCACGCGGCAACGCTAACCCAGCAGCAGCAGACGTGATGGAACAGGAGCAGGCGCAGGAGGAGAAGGCCACGCTTTGTGAGACACAACAACCCAGGCCTTGCATGAGGGCAAGAAGCGTGCGGATAGCATGCTTTGTACCGCCATGCAGTCATAAATGTAATAAAGATAAGTGGTTCAATAAACAGGGACCACGCGGCAACGCTAACCCAGCAGCAGCAGACGTGATGGAACAGGAGCAGGCGCAGGAGGAGAAGGCCACGCTTTGTGAGACACAACAACCCAGGCCTTGCATGTGGACAAAAAGCGTGCGGATATAGCAGCAATGCTTTTTGCCGCCATGCAGTCATAAATGTAATACAGATGAGAGGTTCAATAAACAGGGCCCGGAAACGCAACACCATCCCAGATGTTCATTGGTCATGTTACTTGGTTGGGGTCCTGGAGTGTTGCGTAGTCATTTCCAATCCAGGATTGATTCATTTTAATTTGAGTCAGACGGTCTGCATTTTCTGTAGAGAGGCGGATACGCCGATCTGTGACGATGCCTCCGGCAGCACTGAAACAGCGTTCCGACATAACGCTGGCTGCCGGGCAAGCCAGCACCTCTATTGCGTACATTGCCAGTTCGTGCCAGGTGTCTAGCTTCGATACCCAATAGTTGAAGGGTGCAGATGGATGGTTCGACACAGCTACGCCATCTGACATGTAGTCCTTGACCATCTTCTCCAGGCGATCGGTGTTGGAGGTGGATCTGCACGCTTGCTGTTCAGTGGGCTGCGGCTGCATGGGTGTCAGAAAATTTTCCCACTCCAAGGACACTGCCGATACCATTCCCTTTTGGGTACTAGCTGCGGCTTGCGTTGTTTGCTGCCCTCCTGGTCGTCCTGGGTTTGCGGAAGTCAGTCTGTCTGCGTACAACTGGCTAGAGGAGGGGGAGGATGTCAATCTCCTCTCTAAAGTCTCCACAAGGGCCTGCTGGTATTCTTCCATTTTGACCTGTCTGACTCTTTCTTCAAGCAGTTTTGGAACATTGTGTTTGTACCGTGGATCCAGAAGGGTATAAACCCAGTAATTGGTGTTGTCCAGAATGCGCACAATGCGTGGGTCACGTTCAATGCAGTCTAGCATGAATTGAGCCATGTGTGCCAGAGTCCTACCAGAATCCTCATCATCCTCTTGTGAGCGTTGTGATAGTTGTTGTGATGCATCATAGTCGTCACCTTCCTCCTGGTCTGCTTCTGCTGACCATTCGCGTTGAATTGTGGAAGTCCAACGTGCACCGCTCTGGCCCTCGTCAGTGGTGGCATGAAATTCCTGCTCCAACTCCAGCTGTTCCTCCTCCTCTTCTTTGTCATAGCTGCTGGGGCCAGCGTTCCCTGAGGCGGATGGCCTGATGTTGGTACCATCACGCTGATCGTTTTCTCCTTCAGATTCCCCCAGTTGCATCATGACAGCTGTTTCCTTGATTTTTAACATCGACCTCTTCAGTAAACACAGCAGTGGTATGGTAATGCTGACTGAAGAGTTGTCACTGCTCACAAGCAACGTGGATTGCTCAAAATTTTGGAGGACTTGGCAGAGGTCCAACATGTTGGCCCAATCGGATCCACAGAAGCTTGGCAGCTGGCCGGATGCGCCTCGGTACTGCGCCGTCATGTACTGGACCACTGCACTCGTCTGCTCGCAAAAGCGGGCTAGCATGTGCAGCGTAGAATTCCAGCGCGTAGGGACATCACACAGCAAGCGATGGTGGGGGAGATTGAAGCGCTCCTGCATCTTGGCGAGTGCCCCCGAAGCAGTACTGGAATTTCTACAATGTTTGGACACTCGACGCACCTTCAACAGCAGATCGGGCACGCCTGGGTATGTCCTCAGGAACCGCTGAACTACTAGGTTCATCACGTGCGCCAGGCAAGGGATGTGTGTCTGCTTAGCCAACCTTAAAGCGCGAATGAGATTACTCCCATTATCACACACAACCATGCCCGGTTTCAGGTCCAGCGGTGCCAGCCACAAATCCGTCTGTTCCTTTATTCCCCTCCAAATTTCCTCCCCTGTGTGCTGCTTATCCCCAAGGCAGATTAGCTTCAGCAACGCTTGCTGACGCATGCCAACAGCTGTGCTGCACTGCTTCCACGATCCTACTGCTGCTGGGTTAGCGTTTCCGGATGAGGTACAGCTTTGAGATGCGTTGGAGGAGAAGGAGTCAGAGAGGTAGGTGCTGCTGTTATCCAGTGGGAGGGACGGCGGTGCAGCTGTTTGTGGCGTGGGCAACACCCGTGCCGTAGCAGGTGAGGAATCGCTGCCAGGCTCCACAAGGTTCACCCAGTGCGCGGTAAGGGAGATGTATCGACCCTGGCCGAACGCACTCGTCCAGGTGTCAGTGGTGAGGTGAACCTTGCAGGCAACGGCATTCTTCAAGCTTCGGGTTATTTTGCTGACCACGTGCTCATGCAACTCAGGCACTGCAGAGCGTGCAAAGTGGTAGCGGCTGGGAACCACGTAACGTGGGATGGCCACTGACATCATGCCCTTGAAGCTGTTTGTCTCCACCAATCGATATGGCAGCATTTCGCAGGCCAGAAGCTTGGCTATGCTGGGTGTTACTGCCACGGCCCGGGGGTCATTTGCTGGCAATTTCCTCTTGCGCTCAAACATCTCCGACACAGACAACTGAACCGTAGCGCTGCACACGGAAGGGCTGTTGGTTGTTGTGTTTGATGAACACTGGGAGACCTCAAGAGCACTACTCCGGAAAGTGACAGTGTCAGCGTCGTCTGATGTTTGTGAATGTTGTGAACCACGCAATGGCTGGGCTACTGCTGCTGCTGAGGCGGGTCTGGTGAACCCAAGGGAGGCAGTGTTGTTTCTGGTACCCTGTCCTGACGCGTTTGCCCAAAGAGTGGGATGTTTGGATAGCATGTGACGGCTCATGCTGGTGGTGGAGAGGTTGTTAATATTTTTCCCCCTGCTCAGGCGGGTCTTGCACACCTTGGAAATCGCCATGGTAACATCCTCAGTGCAGTCTTCAAAGAAAGCCCAGACTTTGGAGCACCTGCCTCCTTGCTGGCGATTTCTGTTTGCTCCTCTTTTGCCTCTCACTTGAACTTCCACGCTTGTGGTGCCTGAAATTGCGCGCCGCCTACCTTGTGGCACAAGGCGAACTCGTGCAGCAGTGTGTTCTTCAACAGACTCATCTGTGCTGCTGCTACGACGGCGATGTTCTCGTTCACAAACAAAATCTGGGTCTCTGTCCACATTGTCCATACCCTCCTCTTCCATCTCCTCAAACTCGTCATATGTCATTGTGGGCCACCGCCGTGGAGTAGAGCTCCCCACAACAACCTCTGCGCAGCACACTCCAACGTCGTCTTCCAGATCTTGTCGGCCGACCTCCTGCAATTGCAACCCCTCCTGCCCAAATTGCTCTGGGATTTGGGTTTCCGAGTCCTCTTCGGACTCGCCTTGTATTTCAGTGCGCGGTGCATTTCCCACAGTTAACGGTTGTGAATCCAGGCACAACATTTCTGGCTGTTCCTCCATTGACCTTTGAAAGGTGGAAGTTTGTTGGGCTGGGAATAGCTCCTGCGAATACCCCATTGTGTCCTGAGGTAATTCATCGGACTGGTTATCTGGCAGTTGTGTGCGTGGTGTCGCTGCCGGTTGTGTCAGCTTTGTGCCCACTGGCTCCTTGTAACTGGCTGAGGACTCGGACCTTGTGCGTGATGTGCTGGTGCTGCTTAACCCACTGCTGGACGCTTGAGAGGTCATCCAAGTAATTATCTGGTCCTGTTCTTTTGGATTTGTGAGGGTTGTTGTCCTGGACAACATGGGCGGTATTGAGTGGGTTTTCTTGGGTGCTCCCCTGTGGCCTGTACGTGAACCGTCAGGGGAAACACCTCTTCCCTTGCCCCTCCCTCTTTCACCGGATTTCTTCCTCATTTCACTTATCCTTACAGTACACGCTGACTGGCAGCAGTACAGTGGCAGTACAGAAATGCTATACAGTACCACTATTCCCAGCAGCGACACAGAGCACAATGCTATACAGTGACGGGTGAGCGGTGTACCACTATTCCCAGCAGCGACACAGAGCACAATGCTATACAGTGACGGGTGAGCGGTGTACCACTATTCCCAGCAGCGACACAGAGCACAATGCTATACAGTGACGGGTGAGCGGTGTACCACTATTCCCAGCAGCGACACAGAGCACAATGCTATACAGTGGCGAACGAGCGGTGTACCACTATTCCCAGCAGACACAGAACAGTACACAGAATGCTATATAGTGTGGCTGAACGAGCGGTGTACCACTATTCCCAGCAGACACAGAACAGTACACAGAATGCTATATAGTGTGGCTGAACGAGCGGTGTACTACTGTTCCCAGCAGACACAGAACAGTACACAGAATGCTATATAGTGTGGCTGAACGAGCGGTGTACTACTGTTCCCAGCAGACACAGAACAGTACACAGAATGCTATATAGTGTGGCTGAACGAGCGGTGTACCACTGTTCCCAGCAGACACAGAACAGTACACAGAATGCTATATAGTGTGGCTGAACGAGCGGTGTACCACTATTCCCAGCAGACACAGAACAGTACACAGAATGCTATATAGTGTGGCTGAACGAGCGGTGTACCACTATTCCCAGCAGACACAGAACAGTACACAGAATGCTATATAGTGTGGCTGAACGAGCGGTGTACTACTGTTCCCAGCAGACACAGAACAGTACACAGAATGCTATATAGTGTGGCTGAACGAGCGGTGTACCACTGTTCCCAGCAGACACAGAACAGTACACAGAATGCTATATAGTGTGGCTGAACGAGCGGTGTACCACTATTCCCAGCAGACACAGAACAGTACACAGAATGCTATATAGTGTGGCTGAACGAGCGGTGTACCACTATTCCCAGCAGACACAGAACAGTACACAGAATGCTATATAGTGTGGCTGAACGAGCGGTGTACTACTGTTCCCAGCAGACACAGAACAGTACACAGAATGCTATATAGTGTGGCTGAACGAGCGGTGTACTACTGTTCCCAGCAGACACAGAACAGTACACAGAATGCTATATAGTGTGGCTGAACGAGCGGTGTACTACTGTTCCCAGCAGACACAGAACAGTACACAGAATGCTATATAGTGTGGCTGAACGAGCGGTGTACTACTGTTCCCAGCAGACACAGAACAGTACACAGAATGCTATATAGTGTGGCTGAACGAGCGGTGTACTACTGTTCCCAGCAGACACAGAACAGTACACAGAATGCTATATAGTGTGGCTGAACGAGCGGTGTACTACTGTTCCCAGCAGACACAGAACAGTACACAGAATGCTATATAGTGTGGCTGAACGAGCGGTGTACTACTGTTCCCAGCAGACACAGAACAGTACACAGAATGCTATATAGTGTGGCTGAACGAGCGGTGTACCACTGTTCCCAGCAGACACAGAACAGTACACAGAATGCTATATAGTGTGGCTGAACGAGCGGTGTACTACTGTTCCCAGCAGACACAGAACAGTACACAGAATGCTATATAGTGTGGCTGAACGAGCGGTGTACTACTGTTCCCAGCAGACACAGAACAGTACACAGAATGCTATATAGTGTGGCTGAACGAGCGGTGTACTACTGTTCCCAGCAGACACAGAACAGTACACAGAATGCTATATAGTGTGGCTGAACGAGCGGTGTACTACTGTTCCCAGCAGACACAGAACAGTACACAGAATGCTATATAGTGTGGCTGAACGAGCGGTGTACCACTGTTCCCAGCAGACACAGAACAGTACACAGAATGCTATATAGTGTGGCTGAACGAGCGGTGTACTACTGTTCCCAGCAGACACAGAACAGTACACAGAATGCTATATAGTGTGGCTGAACGAGCGGTGTACTACTGTTCCCAGCAGACACAGAACAGTACACAGAATGCTATATAGTGTGGCTGAACGAGCGGTGTACTACTGTTCCCAGCAGACACAGAACAGTACACAGAATGCTATATAGTGTGGCTGAACGAGCGGTGTACCACTGTTCCCAGCAGACACAGAACAGTACACAGAATGCTATATAGTGTGGCTGAACGAGCGGTGTACTACTGTTCCCAGCAGTGACACACAATGACTGGGGGGGACCCTGGCTAGCGTGGCTGGAGCGCGAACTACCCTGCCTGCCTACCCAAAGCTAAACCCACAGACAAATGGCGGAGATATGACGTGGTTCGGGTATTTATTTACCCGAACCACGTGACAGTTCGGCCAATCAGAGCGCGTTCGGGTCCGAACCACGTGACCCGTTCGGCCAATCACAGCGCTAGCCGAACGTTCGGGGAACGTTCGGCCATGCACTCTTAGTTCGGCCATATGGCCGAACGGTTTGGCCGAGCACCGTCAGGTGTTCGGCCGAACTCGAACATCACCCGAACAGGGTGATGTTCTGCAGAACCCGAACAGTGGCGAACACTGTTCGCCCAACACTAGCTACAAGCCCCGGATCAGATTAAGTGATGGTTCCATGTGCTAGGTTTGTGTCCATGTATTTAATCCAAGGTGCCCAGACCTTGCTGAATTTGTTTGGACAGTTCCTGTTAGCATACATTAAACTGTATAGATGTAATATCAAGTTTACTGACTGTTTTCATAGGTTGACATCAGGGCTTGTGTTTGATTTCCACACTTTCACAATTTATTTTCTTGCATAAAAGCATAAAATGCTGGTTAGATATTGACCGCATGCTCCTGCAGGAACCCCATCCAACAGTCCTAGGAGTGTAACTCTTATAGAACATATGATGTGGGTGCTCAAAATTTTGTTAATGGTTGTTATGATTTGGTCCCAAAACATAAAATGCATTTTGAGATACTCATAATGAAGTTGGTGATATAGACTGTAATGAGTTCTGAGTAGATGGATTATATTCTATCTCATGTGATTTGTATGATTAAGAATATATCTAAGTGATCTCTCTAATCATATGAAGGATTGGATGCAGATAATGATATACAGAGAACCCTGGGCATTATGTAAAAGCAGAAAATATACATTTTTTATGTATCGTATCATATGAGAGCCGATATGCGATTCCAGCCATGGTCTCCATTAGTGTTGGGCGAACAGTGTTCGCCACTGTTTGGGTTCTGCAGAACATCACCCTGTTCGGGTGATGTTCGAGTTCGGCCGAACACCTGCTGGTGTTCGGCCAAACTGTTCGGCCATATGGCCGAACTAAGAGCGCATGGCCGAACGTTCCCCGAACGTTCGGCTAGCGCTGTGATTGGCCGAACGGGTCACGTGGTTTGGACCCGAACGCGCTCTAATTGGCCGAACGGGTCACGTGGTTCAGGTAAATAAATACCCGATCCACGTCATTTCTCCGCCATTTGTCTGTGGGTTTAGCTTTGGGTAGGCTGGCAGGGTAGTTCTCTCTCCAGCCAGGCTAGCCAGGGTCCCCCCAGCCATTGTGTCGCTGCTGGGAATAGTAGTACACCGCTCGCTCAGCCACACTATATAGCATTGTGTTTACTGCCACTCTGTGTCTCTGCTGGGAACAGTAGTACACCGCTCACCCTGTATAGCATTGTGCTCTGTGTCGCTGCTGGGAATAGTAGTACACCGCTCACCCACACTATATAGCATTGTGCTCTGTGTTGCTGCTGGGAACAGTAGTACACCGCTCACCCACCACTGTATAGCATTGTGCTCTCTATCGCTGCTGGGAACAGTAGTACACCGCTCACCCACACTATATAGCATTGTGTTTACTGCCACTCTGTGTCTCTGCTGGGAACAGTAGTACACCGCTCACCCTGTATAGCATTGTGCTCTGTGTCGCTGCTGGGAATAGTAGTACACCGCTCACCCACACTATATAGCATTGTTTTTACTGCCACTCTGTGTCTCTGCTGGGAACAGTAGTACACCGCTCACCCTGTATAGCATTGTGCTCTGTGTCTCTGCTGGGAATAGTAGTACACCGCTCACCCACCACTGTATAGCATTGTGCTCTGTGTCGCTGCTGGGAACAGTAGTACACCGCTCACCCACACTATATAGCATTGTGTTTACTGCCACTTTGTGTCTCTGCTGGGAACAGTAGTACACCGCTCACCCTGTATAGCATTGTGCTCTGTGTCGCTGCTGGGAACAGTAGTACACCGCTCACCCTGTATAGCATTGTGCTCTGTGTCGCTGCTGGGAATAGTAGTACACCGCTCACCCACACTATATAGCATTGTGCTCTGTGTCGCTGCTGGAAACAGTAGTACACCGCTCACCCACACTATATAGCATTGTGTTTACTGCCACTCTGTGTCTCTGCTGGGAACAGTAGTACACCGCTCACCCTGTATAGGATTGTGCTCTGTGTCGCTGCTGGGAATAGTAGTACACCGCTCACCCACACTATATAGCATTGTGTTTACTGCCACTCTGTGTCTCTGCTGGGAACAGTAGCACACCGCTCACCCACCACTTTATAGCATTGTGCTCTGTGTCTCTGCTGGGAACAGTAGTACACCGCTCACCCACACTATATAGCATTGTTTACTGCCACTCTGTGTCTCTGCTGGGAACAGTAGTACACCTCTCACCCACCACTGTATAGCATTGTGCTCTGTGTCTCTGCAGGGAACAGTAGTACACCGCTCACCCGCCACTGTATAGCATTGAGCTCTGTGTCGCTGCTGGGAATAGTAGTACACCGCTCACCCACCACTGTATAGCATTGTGCTCTGTGTCGCTGCTGGGAACAGTAGTACACCACTCACCCACCACTGTATAGCATTGTGCTCTGTGTCGCTGCTGGGAACAGTAGTACACCGCTCACCCACACTATATAGCATTGTTTACTGCCACTCTGTGTCTCTGCTGGGAACAGTAGTACACCGCTCACCCACCACTGTATAGCATTGTGCTCTGTGTCTCTGCTGGGATCAGTAGTACACCGCTAACCCACCACTGTATAGCATTGTGCTCTGTGTCGCTGCTGGGAATAGTAGTACACCGCTCACCCACCACTGTATAGCATTGTGCTCTGTGTCTCTGCTGGGAATAGTAGTACACCGCTAACCCACCACTGTATAGCATTGTGCTCTGTGTCGCTGCTGGGAACAGTAGTACACCGCTCACCCACACTATATAGCATTGTTTACTGCCACTCTGTGTCTCTGCTGGGAACAGTAGTACACCGCTCACCCTGTATAGCATTGTGCTCTGTGTCGCTGCTGGGAATAGTAGTACACCGCTCACCCACACTATATAGCATTGTTTACTGCCACTCTGTGTCTCTGCTGGGAACAGTAGTACACCGCTCACCCTGTATAGCATTGTGCTCTGTGTCGCTGCTGGGAATAGTAGTACACCGCTCCCCCACACTATACAGCATTGTGTTTACTGCCACTCTGTGTCTCTGCTGGGAACAGTAGTACACCGCTCACCCACCACTGTATAGCATTGTGCTCTGTGTCGCTGCTGGGAACAGTAGTACACCGCTCACCCTGTATAGCATTGTGCTCTGTGTCGCTGCTGGGAATAGTAGTACATCGCTCCCCCACACTATATAGCATTGTGTTTACTGCCACTCTGTGTCTCTGCTGGGAATAGTAGTACACCGCTAACCCACCACTGTATAGCATTGTGCTCTGTGTCGCTGCTGGGAACAGTAGTACACCGCTCACCCACACTATATAGCATTGTTTACTGCCACTCTGTGTCTCTGCTGGGAACAGTAGTACACCGCTCACTCTGTATAGCATTGTGCTCTGTGTCGCTGCTGGGAATAGTAGTACACCGCTAACCCACCACTGTATAGCATTGTGCTCTGTGTCGCTGCTGGGAACAGTAGTACACCGCTCACCCACACTATATAGCATTGTTTACTGCCACTCTGTGTCTCTGCTGGGAACAGTAGTACACCGCTCACCCTGTATAGCATTGTGCTCTGTGTCGCTGCTGGGAATAGTAGTACACCGCTCCCCCACACTATATAGCATTGTGTTTACTGCCACTCTGTGTCTCTGCTGGGAACAGTAGTACACCGCTCACCCACCACTGTATAGCATTGTGCTCTGTGTCTCTGCTGGGAACAGTAGTACACCACTAACCCATCACTGTATAGCATTGTGCTCTGTGTCGCTGCTGGGAACAGTAGTACACCGCTCACCCTGTATAGCATTGTGCTCTGTGTCGCTGCTGGGAATAGTAGTACACCGCTCCCCCACACTATATAGCATTGTGTTTACTGCCACTCTGTGTCTCTGCTGGGAACAGTAGTACACCGCTCACCCACCACTGTATAGCATTGTGCTCTGTGTCTCTGCTGGGAATAGTAGTACACCGCTAACCCACCACTGTATAGCATTGTGCTCTGTGTCGCTGCTGGGAACAGTAGTACACCGCTCACCCACACTATATAGCATTGTGTTTACTGCCACTCTGTGTCTCTGCTGGGAACAGTAGTACACCGCTCACCCTGTATAGCATTGTGCTCTGTGTCGCTGCTGGGAACAGTAGTACACCGCTCACCCTGTATAGCATTGTGCTCTGTGTCGCTGCTGGGAATAGTAGTACACCGCTCCCACACACTATATAGCATTGTGTTTAGTGCCACTCTGTGTCTCTGCTGGGAACAGTAGTACACCGCTCACCCACCACTTTATAGCATTGTGCTCTGTGTCTCTGCTGGGAACAGTAGTACACCGCTAACCCACCACTGTATAGCATTGTGCTCTGTGTCGCTGCTGGGAACAGTAGTACACCGCTCACCCACACTATATAGCATTGTGTTTACTGCCACTCTGTGTCTCTGCTGGGAACAGTAGTACACCGCTCACCCTGTATAGCATTGTGCTCTGTGTCTCTGCTGGGAACAGTAGTGCACCGCTAACCCACCACTGTATAGCATTGTGCTCTGACTCGCTGCTGGGAACAGTAGTACACCGCTCACCCACACTATATAGCATTGTTAACTGCCACTCTGTGTCTCTGCTGGGAACAGTAGTACACCGCTCACCCACCACTGTATAGCATTGTGCTCTGTGTCTCTGCTGGGAACAGTAGTACACCGCTAACCCACCACTGTATAGCATTGTGCTCTGTGTCGCTGCTGGGAATAGTAGTACACCGCTCACCCACCACTGTATAGCATTGTGCTCTGTGTCTCTGCTGGGAATAGTAGTACACCGCTAACCCACCACTGTATAGCATTGTGCTCTGTGTCGCTGCTGGGAATAGTAGTACACCGCTCACCCACACTATATAGCATTGTTTACTGCCACTCTGTGTCTCTGCTGGGAACAGTAGTACACCGCTCACCCTGTATAGCATTGTGCTCTGTGTCGCTGCTGGGAATAGTAGTACACCGCTCACCCACACTATATAGCATTGTTTACTGCCACTCTGTGTCTCTGCTGGGAACAGTAGTACACCGCTCACCCTGTATAGCATTGTGCTCTGTGTCGCTGCTGGGAACAGTAGTACACCGCTCACCCTGTATAGCATTGTGCTCTGTGTCGCTGCTGGGAATAGTAGTACACCGCTCCCCCACACTATATAGCATTGTGTTTACTGCCACTCTGTGTCTCTGCTGGGAACAGTAGTACACCGCTCACCCACCACTGTATAGCATTGTGCTCTGTGTCTCTGCTGGGAATAGTAGTACACCGCTAACCCACCACTGTATAGCATTGTGCTCTGTGTCGCTGCTGGGAACAGTAGTACACCGCTCACCCACACTATATAGCATTGTTTACTGCCACTCTGTGTCTCTGCTGGAAACAGTAGTACACCGCTCACTCTGTATAGCATTGTGCTCTGTGTCGCTGCTGGGAATAGTAGTACACCGCTAACCCACCACTGTATAGCATTGTGCTCTGTGTCGCTGCTGGGAATAGTAGTACACCGTTTACCCACCACTGTATAGCATTGTGTTTACTGCCACTCTGTGTCTCTGCTGGGAACAGTAGTACACCGCTCACCCTGTATAGCATTGTGCTCTGTGTCGCTGCTGGGAATAGTAGTACACCGCTCACCCACCACTGTATAGCATTGTGTTTACTGCCACTCTGTGTCTCTGCTGGGAACAGTAGTACACCGCTCACCCGCCACTGTATAGCATTTCTGTACTGCCACTGTACTGCTGCCAGTCAGCGTGTACTTTAAGGATAAGTGAAATGAAGATGAAATCCTGTGAAAGAGGGAGGGGCAAGGGAAGAGGTGTTCCCCCTGATGGTTCACGTACAGGCCACAGTGGAGCACCGAAGAAGACCCACTCAATACCGACCATGTTGTCCAGAAAATCAACCCTCACAAATCCAAAAGAACAGGACCAGATCATTAATTGGATGACCTCTCAAGCGTCCAGCAGTGGGTTAAGCAGCACCAGCACATCACGCATGAGGTCCGAGTCCTCAGCCAGTTACAAGGAGCCAGTGGGCACAAAGCTGAAACAACCAGCAGCGACACCACGCACACAACTGCCAAATAACCAGTCCGAAGAATTTCCTCAGGACACAATGGGGTATTTGCAGGAGCTATTCCCAGCCCAACAAACTTCCACCTTTCAAAGGTCAATGGAACAGCCAGAAATGTTGTGCCCGGATTCACAACCATTGACTGTGGGAAATGCACCGCGCACTGAAATGCAAGGCGAGTCCGAGGACTTTGAAACCCAAATCCCAGAGCAAGTTGGGCAGGAGGGGTTTCAATTGCAGGAGGTCGGCCGAGAAGATCTGGAAGACGACGTTGGAGTGAGCTGCGCAGAGGTTGTTCTGGGGAGCTCTACTTCACGGCGGCGGCCCACAATCACATATGACGAGTTTGAGGAGATGGAAGAAGAGGAGGGTATGGACAATGTTGACAGAGACCCAGATTTTGTATGTAAAGGAGAAAATCGCCATCGTAGCAGCACAGATGAGTCTGTTGAAGAACCCACTGCTGCACGAGTTCGCCTTGTGCCACAAGGTAGGCGGCGCGAAATTTCAGGCACCACAAGCGTGGAAGTTCAAGTGAGACGCAAAAGAGGCGCAAACAGAAATCGCCAGCAAGGCAGGTGCTCCAAAGTCTGGCCTTTCTTTGAAGACTGCAGTGAGGATGGTACCATGGTGATTTGCAAGGTGTGCAAGACTCGCCTGAGCAGGGGGAAACATATTAACAACCTCTCCACCACCAGCATGACCCGCCACATGGTATCTAAACATCCCACTCTGTGGCCGCCAGGACAGGGTACCAGCAACACTGCCTCCCTTGAGGTCACCAGACTCACCACCAGACCCTCCTCAGCAGCAGCAGTAGCCCAGCCATTGCGTAGTTCACAACAACATTCACAAACATCAGACGACGCTGACACTGTCACTTTCCGGAATAGTGCTCTTGAGGTCTCCCAGTCTTCATCAATCAAAACAACCAACAGCCGTTCAGTGTGCAGCCCTACGGTTCAGTTGTCTGTCTCGGAGATGCTTGAGCGCAAGAGGAAATTGCCAGCAAATGACCCCCGGGCCGTGGCACTAACAGCCAGCATAGCCAAGCTTCTGGCCTGCGAAATGCTGCCATATCGAGTGGTGGAGACAAACAGCTTCAAGGGCATGATGTCAGTGGCCATCCCACGTTACGTGGTTCCCAGCCGCTACCACTTTGCACGCTCTGCAGTGCCTGAGTTGCATGAGCACGTGGTCAGCAAAATAACCCGAAGCTTGAAGAATGCCGTTGCCTGCAAGGTTCACCTCACCACTGACACCTGGACGAGTGCGTTCGGCCAGGGTCGATACATCTCCCTTACCGCGCACTGGGTGAACCTTGTGGAGCCTGGCAGCGATTCCTCACCTGCTACGGCACGGGTGTTGCCCACGCCGCAAACAGCTGCACCGCCGTCCCTCCCACTGGATAACAACAGCAGCACCTACCTCTCTGACTCCTTCTCCTCCAACGCATCTCAAAGCTGTACCTCATCCGGAAACGCTAACCCAGCAGCAGTAGGATCGTGGAAGCAGTGCAGCACAGCTGTTGGCATGCGTCAGCAAGCGTTGCTGAAGCTGATCTGCCTTGGGGATAAGCAGCACACAGGGGAGGAAATTTGGAGGGGAATAAAGGAACAGACGGATTTGTGGCTGGCACCGCTGGACCTGAAACCGGGCATGGTTGTGTGTGATAATGGGAGTAATCTCATTCGCGCTTTAAGGTTGGCTAAGCAGACACACATCCCTTGCCTGGCGCACGTGATGAACCTAGTAGTTCAGCGGTTCCTGAGGACATACCCAGGCGTGGCCGATCTTCTGTTGAAGGTGCGACGAGTGGCCAAACATTGTAGAAATTCCAGTACTGCTTCGGGGGCACTCGCCAAGATGCAGGAGCGCTTCAATCTCCCCCACCATCGCTTGTTGTGTGATGTCCCTACGCGCTGGGATTCTACGCTGCACATGCTAGCCCACTTTTGCGAGCAGAAGAGTGCAGTGGTCCAGTACATGACGGCGCAGTACCGAGGCACATCCGGACAGCTGCCAAGCTTCTGTGGATCTGATTGGGCCAACATGTTGGACCTCTGCCAAGTCCTCTAAAATTTTGAGCAATCTACGTTGCTTGTGAGCAGTGACAACTCTTCAGTCAGCATTACCATACCACTGCTGTGTTTACTGAAGAAGTCAATGTTGAAAATCAAGGAAACAGCTGTCATGATGCAACTGGGGGAATCTGAAGGAGAAAACGATCAGCGTGATGATACCAACATCAGGCCATCTGCCTCAGGAAACGCTGGCCCCAGCAGCTATGACGAAGAAGAGGAGGAGGAACAGCTGGAGTTGGAGCAGGAATTTCATGCCACCACTGACGAGGGCCAGAGCGGTGCACGTTGGACTTCCACAATTCAGCACGAATGGTCAGCAGAAGCAGACCAGGAAGAAGGTGACGACTATGATGCATCACAACAACTATCACAACGCTCACAAGAGGATGATGAGGATTCTGGCAGGACTCTGGCACACATGGCTCAATTCATGCTAGACTGCATTGAACGCGACCCACGCATTGTGCGCATTCTGGACAACACCAATTACTGGGTTTATACCCTTCTGGATCCACGGTACAAACACAATGTTCTAAAACTGCTTGAAGAAAGAGCCAGACAGGTCAAAATGGAAGAATACCAGCAGGCCCTTGTGGAGACTTTAGAGAGGAGATTGACATCCTCCCCCTCCTCTAGCCAGTTGTACGCCGACAGACTGACTTCCGCAAACCCAGGACGACCAGGAGGGCAGCAAACAACACAAGGCGCAGCTAGTGCCCAAAAGGGAATGGTATCGGCAGTGTCCTTGGAGTGGGAAAATTTTCTGACACCCATGCAGCAGCCCACAGAACAGCAAGCGTGCAGATCCACCTCCAACACCGATCGCCTGGAGAAGATGGTCAAGGACTACATGTCAGATGGCGTAGCTGTGTTGAACAATCCATCTGAACCCTTCAACTATTGGGTATCGAAGCTAGACACCTGGCACGAACTGGCAATGTACGCAATAGAGGTGCTGGCTTGCCCGGCAGCCAGCGTTATGTCGGAACGCTGTTTCAGTGCTGCCGGAGGCATCGTCACAGATCGGCGTATCCGCCTCTCCACAGAAAATGCAGACCGTCTGACTCAAATTAAAATGAATCAATCCTGGATTGGAAACGACTATGCAACACTCCCGGACCCCAACCAAGTAACATGAACAATGAAAATCTGTGATGGGTTAGCGTTTCCGGTCCCTGTTTATTGAACCTCTCATCTGTATTACATTTATGACTGCATGGCGGCAAAAAGCATGCTATCTGCACGCTTCTTGTCCCCATGCAAGGCCTGGGTTGTTGTGTCTCAAAGCGTGGCCTTCTCCTCCTGCGCCTCCTCCTGTTCCATCACGTGTGCTGCTGCTGGGTAGAGTTGGGCCGAACCTCCGATTTTAGGTTCGCGAACCGGGTTCGCGAACTTTCGCGAAAGGTTCGGTTCGCGTTAAAGTTCGCGAACCGCAATAGACTTCAATAGGGATGCGAACTTTGAAAAAAAAAAATTATGCTGGCCACAAAAGTGATGGAAAAGATGTTTCAAGGGGTCTAACACCTGGGGGGGCATGGCGGAGTGGGATACACGCCAAAAGTCCCCGGGAAAAATCTGGATTTGACGCAAAGCAGCGTTTTAAGGGCAGAAATCATATTGAATGCTAAATGACAGGCCTAAAGTGCTTTAAAACATCTTGCATGTGTATACATCAATCAGGTAGTGTAATTAAGGTACTGCTTCACACTGACACACCAAACTGTTCACTGAACAGAACAGGTATACAGTGGCGGGTTCACTGAACAGAACAGGTATGCAGTGGCGGGTTCACTGAACAGAACAGGTATACAGTGGCGGGTTCACTGAACAGAACAGGTATGCAGTGGCGGGTTCACTGAACAGAACAGGTATGCAGTGGCGGGTTCACTGAACAGTACAGGTATGCAGTGGCAGGTTCACAGAACAGGTATGCAGTGGTGGGTTCACAGAACAGGTATGCAGTGGTGGGTTCACAGAACAGGTATGCAGTGGTGGGTTCACAGAACAGGTATGCAGTGGTGGGTTCACAGAACAGGTATGCAGTGGTGGGTTCACAGAACAGGTATACAGTGGTGGGTTCACAGAACAGGTATGCAGTGGTGGGTTCACAGAACAGGTATGCAGTGGTGGGTTCACAGAACAGGTATGCAGTGGTGGGTTCACAGAACAGGTATGCAGTGGTGGGTTCACAGTACAGGTATGCAGTGGTGGGTTCACAGAACAGGTATGCAGCCAGGGACAAGCTAAGCCTAACTAATCTTTCCCTATGAGAGAGAGTGTGCAGCAGCTCGCCCTACTCTCACTAATGCAGGCACACGAGTGACCGTAATGGTCGCCGCTGCCTGCCTTTTAGTAGGGGGGGGAGTGGCTCCAGGGGCTAGTGTAGCCTAATTGGCTACACTGGGCCTGCTGACTGTGATGTAGAGGTTCAAAGTTGACCCTCATGGTGCATTATGGGGCGAACCGAACTTCCGCAAAAGTTTGCCTGCGGGACGCGAACGCGAACCACGGAAGTTCGCATGGAACCGTTCGCAGGCGAACCGTTCGGCCCAACTCTACTGCTGGGTTAGTGTTACCGGTCCCTTTTCCTGGAACCTCTTATCTGTATTACATTTATGACTGCATGGCGGCAAAAAGCATGCTATCCGCACGCTTCTTGTCCTCATGCAAGGCCTGGGTTGTTGTGTCTCAAAGCGTGGCCTTCTCCTCCTGCGCCTCCTCCTGTTCCATCACGTGTGCTGCTGCTGGGTTAGCGTTACCGGTCCCTTTTCCTGGAACCTCTTATCTGTATTACATTTATGACTGCATGGCAGCAAAAAGCATGCTATCCGCACGCTTCTTGTCCTCATGCAAGGCCTGGGTTGTTGTATCTCAAAGCGTGGCCTTCTTCTCCTGCGCCTCCTCCTGTTCCATCACGTGTGCTGCTGCTGGGTTAGCGTTACCGGTCCCTTTTCCTGGAACCTCTTATCTGTATTACATTTATGACTGCATGGCGGCAAAAAGCATGCTATCCGCACGCTTCTTGTCCTCATGCAAGGCCTGGGTTGTTGTGTCTCAAAGCGTGGCCTTCTGCTCCTGCGCATCCTCCTGTTCCATCACGTGTGCTGCTGCTGGGTTAGCGTTGCCAGTCCCTTTTTACGGAACCTCTTATCTGTATTACATTTATGACTGCATGGCGGCAAAAAGCATGCTATCCGCACGCTTCTTGTCCTCATGCAAGGCCTGGGTTGTTGTGTCTCAAAGCGTGGCCTTCTCCTCCTGCGCCTCCTCCTGTTCCATCACGTGTGCTGCTGCTGGGTTAGCATTACCGGTCCCTTTTCCTGGAACCTCTTATTTGTATTACATTTATGACTGCATGGCGGCAAAAAGCATGCTATCCGCACGCTTCTTGTCCTCATGCAAGGCCTGGGTTGTTGTGTCTCAAAGCGTGGCCTTCTCCTCCTGCGCCTCCTCCTGTTCCATCACGTGTGCTGCTGCTGCTGCTGGGTTAGCGTTTCCGGTCCCTGTTTATGGCACCTCTTATCTTTATTACATTTATGACTGCATGGCGGCAAAATGCATGCTATCCGCACGCTTCTTGTCCTCATGCAAGGCCTGGGTTGTTGTGTCTCAAAGCATGGCCTTCTTCTCCTGCGCCTCCTCCTGTTCCATCACGTGTGCTGCTGCTGGGTTAGCGTTGCCGGTCCCTTTTTACGGAACCTCTTATCTGTATTACATTTATGACTGCATGGCGGCAAAAAGCATGCTATCCGCACGCTTCTTGTCCTCATGCAAGGCCTGGGTTGTTGTGTCTCAAAGCGTGGCCTTCTCCTCCTGCGCCTCCTCCTGTTCCATCACGTGTGCTGCTGCTGGGTTAGCGTTACCGGTCCCTTTTCCTGGAACCTCTTATTTGTATTACATTTATGACTGCATGGCGGCAAAAAGCATGCTATCCGCACGCTTCTTGTCCTCATGCAAGGCCTGGGTTGTTGTGTCTCAAAGCGTGGCCTTCTCCTCCTGCGCCTCCTCCTGTTCCATCACGTGTGCTGCTGCTGGGTTAGCGTTACCGGTCCCTTTTCCTGGAACCTCTTATCTGTATTACATTTATGACTGCATGGCGGCAAAAAGCATGTTACCTGTGCAAAGAAAACAGACATTTCCCGCATTTAAAAGACAGTTTTCCCTTTGAAACTTTAAAATCGATTTTCTCAAAAACTATAAGCTCTTTTTGCTAAAATTATTTTCCTCTTGTACCCACTCCCAAGGTGCACATACCCTGTAAATTTGGGGTTTGTAGCATGTAAGGAGGCTTTACAAAGCACGAAAGTTCGGGTCCCCATTGACTTCCATTATGTTCGGAGTTCGGCTCGAACACCCGAACATCGCGGCCATGTTAGGCCTGTTCGGCCCGAACCCGAACATCTAGATGTTCGCCCAACACTAGTCTCCATATATCTAGGAAACTTGAGTTGAACACATTTTCAGTAAGACAAATGTTGTTGATTCTCTGGATAACATTATCCCACGAGAGTGACTTAGTTAACCAAGCTTGCGTTATTTGAATTCTTATAGCTGTAGCTATTTTGGTCAGAAGGGACCAAAACCTTTTTATAATGGGGCAACTCCAAAACGGTTTGAGTGTGTCTATTTTGTTGGTGCATTTTGGACATAAATCTGTATTGGTTGATTTAATGATGTGCATTTTGACTATGTAGAAATCTAACTTGTCTAAGATGCATCTTTCATTCCCTGTTGTTCCACGGAAGGGAAGCACTGTCAACCACTCATGGGAGACCAGTATCAACGCCTCTGCCATTAATGCCAGATTATATTGATTTTTGGAGAACAACTATCTGGCTGAGACCAGGACTGCTCCGCAGTAGTATAAGTAGAAATTTAGCATTGCCAGTCCGCCTTGGTCCGATGGTAGTTGAAGAAGAGTGGATAAAGCAATTTTGAGTATTCTTCCATTCCATATAAATGAAATAACCACTGAATATAGTTTTTTTGAAGACATTTTTTGATAGTGTGGTAGGAGTGTTATGAAACATGTATAGGAAGAGGAGAAAAAAACATTTTTATGATGTTGCTTCTACCTATTAAAGATAATGGAAAGTTTTTTTACATGGTATACATCTCTTTTTAAAGGCCTGGAATACTAATAATAGGCAGTTAAATCTACAGTGATTTTTATCCCGAGATAACGAAACCTTTGTACCCACTGTAAGGGGCAGGGGCATGGCTCAGGCAAAGAAGGGTCCAGTGGCTTGATGGTGGACTTAGTTTTGTTGACTCTCAGACCAGAAAAAGTACCAAGTCAACTAATGAGCTGTAATGTATTATCTAGGGATTTTGTCGGGTCACCCAGATACAACAAGGTATCATCCAGCGTATAAGGATATACAGGGAGTGCAGAATTATTAGGCAAGTTGTATTTTTGAGGAATAATTTTATTATTGAACAACAACCATGTTCTCAATGAACCCAAAAAACTCATTAATATCAAAGATGAATATTTTTGAAAGTAGTTTTTAGTTTGTTTTTAGTTTTAGCTATTTTAGGGGGATATCTGTGTGTGCAGGTGACTATTACTGTGCATAATTATTAGGCAACTTAACAAAAAACAAATATATACCCATTTTAATTATTTATTTTTACCAGTGAAATTAATATAACATCTCAACATTCACAAATATACATTTCTGACATTCAAAAACAAAACAAAAACAAATCAGTGACCAATATAGCCACCTTTCTTTGCAAGGACACTCAAAAGCCTACCATCCATGGATTCTGTCACTGTTTTGATCTGTTCACCATCAACATTGCGTGCAGCAGCAACCACAGCCTCCCAGACACTGTTCAGAGAGGTGTACTGTTTTCCCTCCTTGTAAAGCTCACATTTTATGAAGGACCACAGGTTCTCAATGGGGTTCAGATCTGGTGAACAAGGAGGCCATGTCATTAGTTTTTCTTCTTTTATACCCTTTTTTGCAAGCCACGCTGTGGAGTACTTGGACGCATGTGATGGAGCATTGTCCTGCATGAAAATCATGTTTTTCTTGAAGGATGCAGACTTCTTTCTGTACCACTGCTTGAAGAAGGTGTCTTCCAGAAACTGGCAGTAGGACTGGGAGTTGAGCTTGACTCCATCCTCAACCCGAAAAGGCCCCACAAGCTCATCTTTGATGATACCAGCCCAAACCAGTACTCCACCTCCACCTTGCTGGTGTCTGAGTCGGACTGGAGCTCTCTGCCCTTTACCAATCCAGCCATGGGCCCATCCATCTGGCCCATCAAGACTCACTCTCATTTCATCAGTCCATAAAACCTTAGAAAAATCAGTCTTGAGATATTTCTTGGCCCAGTCTTGACGTTTCAGCTTGTGTGTCTTGTTCAGTGGTGGTCGTCTTTCAGCCTTTCTTGCCTTGGCCTTGTGCTTTTGGGCACTCCAGTGATGTTTGCAGCTCTGAAATATGGCTAAACTGGTGGCAAGTGGCATCTTGCAGGGATGCTCAGATACCCCTTTTTATTATTCGAGTTAGGTCGAATTCGAATAGTAAATTATTCAAATTAGGTCGAATATTCGAGTCGCATACTTTTTTAGTATTCGATTCGACCTCGGTATTCGAGCTCACTACTCGAGTCGTTATTCAAACTCATTTTTCGAGCTGACTTTTCGAATTGGCCTTAAATAGCTTCCAACACTTGGTTTCGGGGTGAATGATGCAAGAAACATCCTTTTTTCCAAGTAACAACAGCAAGTGATTATGTGGGGATGTTCCTTTAAAAAAAAACAAAAAAAACGTTTGAATGAGAAGGTGTGTGTCCAAAGTTCTGTTCAGTACGGTATATACTTCTTCTTCTTCTTTATCTTCTTCTTCTTCTATATCTTCTTATATATCTTCTTCTTCTATTTCTTATATATCTTCTTCTTCTATTTCTTATATATCTTCTTCTTCTATTTCTTATATATCTTCTTCCTCTATTTCTTATATATCTTCTTCTTATTATAATTCGTATTCTTCTATATCTTCTTCTTCTTCTATATCTTCTTCTTCTTCTATATCTTCTTCTATATCTTCTTCTTCTTCTATATCTTCTTCTTCTTCTATGTCTTCTTCTTCTATATCTTCTATATCTTCTTCTATATCTTCTTTTCTTCTTCTTCTTCTTCTTCTTCTTCTTCTTCTTCTTCTATATCTTCTTCTTCTTCTTCTATATCTTCTTCTTCTTCTTCTATATCTTCTTCTTCTTCTTCTATATCTTCTTCTTCTTCATCTTCTATATCTTCTTCTTCTTCTTCTATATCTTCTTCTTCTTCTTCTATATCTTCTTCTATATCTTCTTCTTCTTCTTATTCTATATCTTCTTCTTCTTCATCTTCTATATCTTCTTCTTCTTCTTCTTCTTCTTCTTCTTCTTCTTCTTCTTCTTCTTCTTCTTCTTCTTCTTCTTCTATATCTTCTTCTTCTTCTATATCTTCTTCTTCTTCTTCTTCTTCTATATCTTCTTCTATATCTTCTTCTATATCTTCTTTTTTTTCTTCTTCTTCTTCTATATCTTCTTCTTCTTCTTCTTCTTCTATATCTTCTTCTTCTTCTTCTATATCTTCTTCTTCTTCTTCTTCTTCTTCTTCTTCTTCTTCTTCTTCTTCTTCTTCTTCTTCTTCTTCTTCTATATCTTCTTCTTCTTCTTCTTCTTCTTCTTCTATATCTTCTTCTTCTTCTATAATCTTCTTCTTCTTCTTCTTCTTCTTCTTCTTCTTCTTCTTCTTCTTCTTCTTCTTCTTCTTCTTCTTCTTCTTCTTCTTCTTCTTCTTCTTCTTCTTCTTCTTCTTCTTCTTCTTCTTCTTCTTCTTCTATATCTTCTTCTTCTTCTTCTATATCTTCTTCTTCTTCTTCTTCTATATCTTCTTCTTCTTCTTCTTCTATATCTTCTTCTTCTTCTTCTATATCTTCTTTTTCTTCTTCTTCTATATCTTCTTCTTCTTCTTCTTCTTCTTCTATATCTTCTTCTTCTTCTTCTTCTTCTTCTTCTTCTTCTTCTTCTTCTTCTTCTTCTTCTTCTTCTTCTTCTTCTTCTTCTTCTTCTTCTTCTTCTTCTTCTTCTTCTTCTTCTTCTTCTATATCTTCTCCTTCTTCTTCTTCTAATATCTTCTTCTTCTTCCATATCTTCTTCTTCTTCTTCTATATCTTCTTCTTCTCCATATCTTCTTCTCTCTTCTTCTTCTTCTTCTTCTTCTTCTTCTTCTTCTTCTTCTTCTTCTTCTTCTTCTTCTCTTCTTCTTCTTCTTCTTCTTCTTCTTCTTCTTCTTCTTCTATATCTTCTTCTATATCTCTTTTTTTTCTTCTTCTTCTTCTATATCTTCTTCTTCTTCTTTATCTTCTCTTCTTCTTCTCTATATCTTCTCTTTTCTTTCTTCTTCTTCTTCTATATCTTCTTCTTCTTCTTCTTCTTCTTCTTCTTCTCTTCTTCTTCTTCTTCTTCTTCTTCATCTTCTTCTTCTTCTTCTATATCTTCTTCTTCTATATCTTCTTCTTCTTCATCTTCTTCTTCTTCTTCTTCTTCTTCTTCTTCTTCTATATCTCTTCTTCTTCTTTCTTCTATATCTTCTTCTTCTTCTTCTTCTTCTTCTATATCTTCTCTTCTTCCTCTTCTATATCTTCTTCTTCTATATCTTCTTCTTCTTCTTCTTCTTCTTCTATATCTTCTTCTTCTTCTTCTTCTAATATCTTCTTCTTCTTCTTCTATATCTTCTTCTTCTTCTTCTTCTTCTTCTTCTTCTTCTTCTTCTTCTTTCTTCTTCTTTTCTTCTTCATCTTCTTCTTCTTCTTCTTCTTCTTCTTCTCTTCTATATCTTCTTCTTCTTCTCTTCTTCTTCTTCTTCTTCTTCTTCTATATCTTCTTCTTCTTCTTCTTCTTCTCTATCTTCTTCTTCTATATCTTCTT